>NC_089838.1:33248259-33548259 GCF_035609145.1 Eleutherodactylus coqui
GGGGAGGCAGGGGCAGCAGCAGGGCAGGTTGCAAGAGGCAGTGCGGTGTCCAGGGGTAGAGGCAGGTCCAGACCGAATAATCCACCAACTGTTTCCCAAAGCGCACCCTCGCGCCATGCCACCCTGCAGAGGCCGAGGTGCTCTAAGGTCTGGCAGTTTTTCACAGAGACGCCTGACGACCGACGAACAGTGGTGTGCAACCTTTGTCGCGCAAAGCTCAGCCGGGGAGCCAACACCAACAGCCTCACCACCACCAGCATGCGCAGACATATGATGGCCAAGCACCCCACAAGGTGGGACGAAGGCCGTTCACCGCCTCCGGTTTGCACCCCTGCCTCTCCCCCTGTGCCCCAACCTGCCACTGAGATCCAACCCCCCTCTCAGGACACGGGCACTACCGCCTCATGGCCTGCACCCACACCCTCACCTCTGCTGTCCTCGGCCCCATCCACCAGTGTAGTTCAGCGCACCGTCCAGCCGTCGCTTGCACAACTGTTGTAGCGCAAGCGCAAGTACGCCGCCACGCACCCGCACGCTCAAACGTTAACCGTCCGCATAGCAAAATTCATCAGCCTTGAGATGCTGCCGTATAGGGTTGTGGAAACGGAGTCCTTCAAAAGTATCATGGAGGCGGCGGCCCCGCGCTACTCAGTTCCCAGTCGCCACTACTTTTCCCGATGTGCCGTCCCAGCCCTGCATGACCACGTCTCCCGCAACATTGTACGCGCCCTCACCAACGCGGTTACTGCCACGGTCCACTTAACAATGGACACGTGGACAAGCACAGGCGGGCAGGGCCACTACATCTCCCTGACGGCACATTGGGTGAATTTAGTGGAGGCTGGGACAGAGTCAGAGCCTGGGACCGCTCACGTCCTACCCACCCCAGAATTGCGGGCCCCAGCTCGGTGGTGGTATCTGCGGAGGTGTATGCTTCCTCCACTAAAGCACACTCCTCCTCCTCCTCCTCCGCAACCTCTGTCTTGCAATCAAGATGTGTTAGCAGCAGCACGTCGCCAGCAGTCGGTGTCGCGCGGTGTGGCAGCACAGCGGTGGGCAAGCGTCAGCAGGCCGTGCTGAAACTACTCAGCTTAGGAGATAAGAGGCACACGGCCCACGAACTGCTGCAGGGTCTGACACAGCAGACCGACCGCTGGCTTGCGCCACTGAGCCTCCAACCGGGCATGGTCGTGTGTGACAACAGCCGTAACCTGGTGGCGGCTCTGCAGCTTGGCAGCCTCACGCACGTGCCATGCCTGGCCCACGTCTTTAATTTGGTGGTTCAGCGCTTTCTGAAAAGCTACCCACGCTTGTCAGACCTGCTCGTAAAGGCGCGCCGGCTCTGCGCACATTTCCGCAAGTCCCACACGGACGCTGCCACCCTGCGCACCCTGCAACATCGCTTTAAGCTGCCAGTGCACCGACTGCTGTGCGACGTGCCCACACGGTGGAACTCTACGCTCCACATGTTGGCCAGGCTCTATGAACAGCGTAGAGCTATAGTCGAATTCCAACTCCAACATGGGCGGCGCAGTGGGAGTCAGCCTCCTCAATTCTTTTCAGAAGAGTGGGCCTGGTTGGCAGACATCTGCCATGTCATTGGTAATTTTGAGGAGTCTACCCAGGTGGTGAGCGGTGATGCTGCAATCATTAGCGTCACCATTCCTCTGCTATGCATCTTGAGAAATTCCCTGCAAAGCATAAAGGCAGCTGCTTTGCGCTCGGAAACGGGGGCGGTGGAAGACAGTATGCCGCTGGATAGTCAGGGCACCCTCCTGTCTATTTCTCAGCGCGTACAGGAGGAGGAGGAGGAGCATGAGGAGGATGAGGAGGAGGGGGAAGAGACAGCTTGGCCCGCTGCTGACGGTACACCGGCTGATTGCCTGTCATCCTTTCAGCGTGTATGGCCTGAGGAGGAGGAGGAGGAGGAGGAGGATCCTGAAAGTGATCTTCCTAGTGAAGACAGCCATGTGTTGCGTACAGGTACCCTGGCACACATGGCTGACTTCATGTTAGGATGCCTTTCTCGTAACCCTCGCGTTGCACGCATTCTGGCCACAACGGATTACTGGGTGTACACACTGCTCGACCCACGCTATAAGGAGAACCTGCCCACTCTCATTCCCGAAGAGGAAAGGGGTTCGAGAGTGTTGCTATACCACAGGACCCTTGCGGACAAGCTGATGGTAAAATTCCCAGCCGACAGCGCTAGTGGCAGAAGGCGCAGTACCGAGGGCAAGGTAGCAGGGGAGGTGCGGAGATCGAGCAGCATGTACATCCCAGGCAGTGCAACAGTCTTTAAGGGCCTGGACAGCTTTATGGCTCCCCACCAAGACTGTGTCACCGCTCCCCAGTCAAGGCTGAGTCGGCGGGAGCACTGTAAAAGGATGGTGAGTGAGTACGTAGCCGATCGCACGACCGTCCTCCGTGACGCCTCTGCCACCTACAACTACTGGGTGTCGAAGCTGGACACGTGGCCTGAACTAGCGCTGTATGCCCTGGAGGTGCTTGTTTGTCCGGCGGCTAGCGTCTTGTCGGAGAGGGTGTTTAGTGCGGCTGGGGGAATCATCACAGATAAGCGTACCCGCTTGTCAACTGACAGTGCCGACAGGCTAACACTCATCAAGATGAACAAAGCCTGGATTTCACCAGACTTCTCTTCTCCACCAGCGGACAGCAGCGATACGTAAGCAATACGTAGGCTGCACCCGCGGATGGAAGCTACAATCTCTCTCACCATCCAAAACGGGGACATTTCTGCTTCATCAATCTGTGTCTAATATTCCTCCTCCTCCTCCTCCTGAAACCTCACGTAATCACGCTGAACGGGCAATTTTTCTTAGGGCCACAAGGCTCACTAAAATAATTTTTCTGAACAATTTTTATAAGTTTCAATGCGCTTAAAAGCATTGGAACTTTAACTTGAACCAATTTTTCGTTACACTGGGCTGCCTCCAGGCCTAGTTACCACTTAAGCCACATTAACCAAAGCGATTAATGGGTTTCACCTGCCCTCTTGGTTGGCCATGGCCAATTTTTTTCAGGTACATTAGTACTGTTGATACAGCAATTTTTGTGGGCCCTCGCCTACAGTGTAATTAAATAAATTTTTAGCCCACCTGCATTAAGCACGACATTACTACCTCAGCTGTGTTGGGCAATGCAATGGGATATTTCTATGTACCGCCGGTGGCTTCCTGGCACCCACGCATGCTGTAGGTGCACACGGAGTTTTTACTACATCTGTACACTTGAAAAGAACCCCAGTCTGACTGGGGCATGCAGTGTGGGCCGAAGCCCACCTGCATTAAGCACGACATTACTACCTCAGCTGTGTTGGGCAATGCAATGGGATATTTCTATGTACCGCCGGTGGGTTCCTGGCACCCACCCATGCTGTGGGTCCACAGGGAATTATAAATGCATGTGTTTCCACTTGTAAAGAACCCCAGTCTGACTGGGGCATGCAGTGTGGGCCGAAGCCCACCTGCATTAAGCACGACATTACTACCTCAGCTGTGTTGGGCAATGCAATGTGATATTTCTATGTACCGCCGGTGGCTTCCTGGCACCCACCCATGCTGTGGGTCCACAGGGAATTATAAATGCATCTGATTCCACTTGTAAAGAACCCCAGTCTGACTGGGGCATGCAGTGTGGGCCGAAGCCCACCTGCATTAAGCACGACATTACTACCTCAGCTGTGTTGGGCAATGCAATGGGATATTTCTATGTACCGCCGGTGGCTTCCTGGCACCCACCCATGCTGTGGGTCCACAGGGAATTATAAATGCATGTGTTTCCACTTGTAAAGAACCCCAGTCTGACTGGGGCATGCAGTGTGGGCTGAAGCCCACCTGTATTAAGCACGACATTACTACCTCAGCTGTGTTGGGCACTGCAATGGGATATTTTTATGTACCGCCGGTGGGTTCCAGGGAGCCACCCATGCTGTGGGTCCACAGGGACTTCACAATAGGGAGTTGTACCTGCCTGTGTCTATGAATTAAAAACCGCGGTCTGACTGGGGCATGCAGACACCTTGACAGAATGAATAGTGTGTGGCACATAGGTTCCCCATTGCTATGCCCACGTGTGCAGCCCCTGATGGCGGTGGCACAGGATTATATTTCTCATTGCTTCTGTACAGCATTGTGGGCTATCGCCCCGCCACTTTTAAAGAGGGTCGCTGCCTAGCCGTGCCAACCTCTGCAGTGTGTGCCTGCGGTCCCTCGTCATGGCAGACGCACTTCTAAATAGACATGAGGGTGGTGTGGCATGAGGGCAGCTGAAGGCTGCGCAGGGACAGTTTGGTGTGCGCTGTGGGGGGGAGGGGGTGCGGTTGGACAGCATGTAACCCAGGAGAAGTGTCAGTGGAGTGTCATGCAGGCAGTGATTGTGCTTTGTTGTAGGTAGTGTGGTGCTTAGCAAAGGTATGCCATGCTAATGAGGGCTTTTCAGAAGTAAAAGTTGTTGGGGGGGGGGGCACTCTTGCCGGTATTGTGGCTTAATAGTGGGACCTGTGAACTTGAGATGCAGCCCAACATGTAGCCCCTCGCCTGCCCTATCCGTTTCTGTGTCGTTCCCATCACTTTCTTGAATTGCCCAGATTTTCACACATGAAAACCTTAGCGAGCATCGGCGAAATACAAAAATGCTTCGGTCGCCCATTGACTTCAATGGGGTTCGTTACTCGAAACGAACCCTCGAACATCGCGGGAAGTTCGTTTTGAATAACGAACACCCGAGCATTTTGGTGTTCGCTCATCTCTAGTCCCAACTCGATTATTCAATTCTATGCGCAAAAGAATTGGCGTCAAAATTTTACGTACATAATCTAAATCTCTCACTTCCCAATGTCATAGAAACGTGAAATTTGGCACGAGCATTGATTATGTCATAAATAGGAAAAGCTAATGGGTCCCAACTCCATTATTCAATTCTATGCGCAAAAGAATTAACGTCCAAATTTTACGTGCGAAATGTACTTTTTTCACTTTCCGGTGTCATAGAAACGGGAAATTTGGCACGAGCATTGATTATGTCATAAATAGGAAAAGCTAATGGGTCCCAACTCGATTATTCAATTCTAGCGCAAAATAATTGGCGTCGAAATTTTACGTGTGGAATGTAATTTTTTCACTTTCCGGTGTCATAGAAACAGGAAATTTGGCAATAGCATTGATTATGTCATAAATAGGAAAAGCTAATGGGTCCCAACTCAATTATTCAATTCTATGCGCAAAAGACTTAGCGTCCAAATTTTACGTGCGGAATGTAATTTTTTCACTTTCTGGTGTCATAGAAACGGGAAATTTGGCACGAGCATTGATTATGTCATAAATAGGAAAAGCTAATGGGTCCCAACTCGATTATTCAATTCTATGCACAAAAGAATTAGCGTCCAAATTTTACGTGCGGAATGTAATTCTTCACTTTCCGGTGTCATAGAAACAGGAAATTTGGCATGAGCATTGAATATGTCATACATAGGAAAAGCTAATGGGTCCCAACTCCATTATTCAATTCTATGCGCAAAAGAATTAGCGTCCAAATTTTACATACATAATCTAAATCTCTCACTTCCCAATGTCATAGAAACATGAAATTTGCCACAAGCATTGATTGTGTCATAAATATGAAAAGTTAATGGGTCCCAACTCGATTATTCAATTCTAAGCACAAAAGAATTAGTGTCCAAATTTTATGTATGTAATCTAATTCTCTCACTTCCTGATGTCATTTTATATAAAGGAAACGTCGCATGGTTGCCTCCACGTGGTGTTTTCTGGGTAACACAGAGAACTATGCAAAATGGTGAACATATCTTTTTCCTCAGTATCTCTAAAGTAACCACGACTTCATAAGATTTTCCGTGTGAACACCAGATAAACACCAGTACCAAATTAACTCGGGCGAAGCCGGGTATATCAGCTAGTATATACATAAAAAAGAAAATGACCCAAAGCCGATGTCAATCAAAATCGTCACCGTATGAGCCATGTATTTCAAAACGATACACATTATATATCAAAACCTCTGAAACAAAATGAAGAACCAAATCTTTAGCATAAATATAGTAATTTAAAAAAAAACTATAGATTTTAAAAAATCCTTTTTTTAAAGAATTTCACCCCTAATAAAACAAAAAAAACTAAAGCTGAAAAAAAGTCAATGAAAAAAATCTAAACAAATAACCCCTATATATAAGACAGTAAGGGCTCCTACTCACTTGCGTTTTTTTAACGCTGCAATATCGCTGCGTTTTTTAATGCAATCGTCAATGGGACTTTCTAATGCTAAAAACACATCGCACAAAAATCAAAAGCACATGTTTTCAACATTACAAAGGCCCATTGACAATTGCGTTAAAAAACGCAGCAATATCGCAGCGGTAAAAAAAACGCAGGTGGGCAAGAGCCCTAAAACTACCACATGGGTAAAATCCCTAAAAGTGTCTGGACCTGTGGGACCAAAACAGCCTGGTCCTTAAATGGTTAAATAAACAAGTCACTCACAGCTGAGGGCTCAGTCACACGGGCGTTTTAACGCACGTCTGTCAGTTGCGTTTGCGGTTCGCATCTACACGCGAATAAACATGCTTCAAAACGTCCGTGTGACTGATCCCTGATTGTCATCCCATTGACTGAAAATACATGACTCTAATTTCCCCTCCAAATTATCTGTTAATCCCAAAGTTTCACATACTTTTCCCACTCAAAGACTTGATTTTGCATCAATTACCTCAAAAAATTAATAGCCAGATCTACTATTTTTGACTCATTTATTTGATTTGGTTCTCTTTATCTACTTTTAGGACTTTTGTAAAAAATTTGATGCAGTTTTAGGTCAAATATAAGCAGAAATTTGAAAAAATGTTCACAAACTTTCAAGCACCACAGTACTTAACATGTTGAAATCTATGGCAGTAGAATTGTGGGGGAAGAAGCAACGCTTGCATTGACAAGCTGGGGGGACAGCGATGAGACCCCCTGTGGATAGGGAATAATTTATGATGTTGGTACAACTGCTTTAATACGGGGGGTCAGAATAAACCCTCTAAATAAGTACAGACTCTAATCCTGAACACCTAAACAAATATAGACACTTGACTCCCTAAATAAACAAAGACCACAGATCCCATACCAGACTCTGCAGATCATCACGTTTCCTCATTCCCGCAGCTTGCAGCCTACTTCAATCCATGGTGCCAATATAACAAACCCCACCCTCATGCCAGAGTCGAGAACAGAGATAATTGAGAATGAATGGCTGTTCCAAAAAATCCAGAATGCCTCCCCTGTTTCTGGGTATCTCCCTGACATACCAGGAAAGTTGGCAAGTATGTATAAGGGGTAATTCTCACAGGCGGATTTTCACAGCGTATTACACGGCGGAAATCCGCCGTGCTGCCCCGCAGCTATTAGGTTCTATTGAACCTAATAGAGCAATGCTCACGGTGCAGAATTCCACCGTGTGAAAACGCTTCCTGGCTTACCCCCAGCCGCGTCACATGACACTGCCGGCGCACCATGCACTCTACTGCGCATGCTCACGGAGCATCATGTGGAACGTCGGGCGGCGGATCCGGAGATAAGTATGGGGTCTCTGAGGGAGGGGGCGCCGTGATGGACTCCGCTGCGGAATTCCACTTGCGGAGCCCGTCATGGCCGTGTGCACTAGGCCTAAGAATGTTTGTTGGTTCCAAAGTGATAATTCCTGCTACTAATTACTGAAATGCTACAATATGTTTTAAGGCAAAATGTATCCATGTATTATTAAATAAATAATCCTTCCATGATTCACCCCAATAGATTTGTTATTGAATATTGTCCAGGTAGTGGCCTTCACACTGCGTTGAAAAAAGCTTTGCCAAATATTCTTTGCATTTCGAGAATCTGGTATTTTCAATGATAAACAAATACACATAATAGAAGAATTGTCTGTCTATGTGTTTTGTGACAAATACGATGTAGAAAGGTTATGCGTTGAGTGTTTTAGCATTCTTTAGTAATGAGTGTTCTTTAGAAATCAGTATTCCTATGTGACTAAGTTTCTAGTGAAAAACTGTTCTATTACTATTATAATAGTAATCATTAAAGATGAGCGAACACCAAAATGTTCGGGTTCGCGTTATTCGAAACGAACTTCCCGCGATGTTCGGGTGTTCGTTTCGAATAACGAACCCCATTGAAGTCAATGGGCGACCGGAACATTTTTGTATTTCGCCGATGCTCGCTAAGGTTTTCATGTGTGAAAATCTTGGTAATTCAAGAAAATGATGGGAACGACACAGCAACGGATAGGGACGATGTTTGCCCATTGAATTCAGTGGAGCCGTCAATACAGCCGACTCCACTGAATGCAATGGGCTGCCGGCGATCGCGGGATGAATTGTCGGAAAGGGGTTAAATATATAAGCCCTTCCCTGCAATTCATCCAGAAATGTGTAAAAATAAAAAATATATATATACTCACCTGGTGCCTGCAGACGGAGTTCAGCGCGGCAGGCTGCAGTTCTCCTGAACTGCTCTGAACAGCTGTGAGTAGTATTCAGCAGCCGGGGATTTAAAATCCCCGCCTGCTGAATAAGATGCCTCTGATTGGTCACAGCCTGACCAATCAG
Source organism: Eleutherodactylus coqui (assembly GCF_035609145.1). NCBI lineage: Eukaryota > Metazoa > Chordata > Amphibia > Anura > Eleutherodactylidae > Eleutherodactylus > Eleutherodactylus coqui. The sequence goes on from NC_089838.1 coordinate 33,256,886, forward strand.
AGGCCAGCCCTCACTCACACCCATTCATGAATGGGTGAGTGAGGGCTGCCTCTGATTGGCTCAGGGGCAGGAGAGCTGCCCCTGAGCCAATCAGAGGCAGCCCTCACTCACCCATTCATGAATTCATGAATGGGTGTGAGTGAGGGCTGGCCTCTGATTGGTCAGGCTGTGACCATTCAGAGGCATCTTATTCAGCAGGCGGGGATTTTAAATCCCCGGCTGCTGAATACTACTCACAGCTGTTCAGAGCAGTTCAGGAGAACTGCAGCCTGCCACGCTGAACTCCGTCTGCGGGCACCAGGTGAGTATATATATATTTTTTATTTTTACACATTTCTGGATGAATTGCAGGGAAGGGCTTATATATTTAACCCCTTTCCGACAATTCATCCCGCGATCGCCGGCAGCCCATTGCATTCAGTGGAGTCGGCTGTATTGCCGGTTCCATTGAATTCAATGGGCAAACATCGTTCTTCTCTGTCACAGCTGTTACAGCTGTGGCAGAGAAGAACGATTTGTCTTCTATATGTTCTCAATGGGGTTGGCGCTGCTGCCACCGGCCCCATTGAGCGCATATAGAAAAGATTTCTCAGGGAAGAAAGTTAAAGTAACCCAAACATCCGAACATCGTGTGGTGTTCGTTACGAATAACGAACATCCCGAACACCCTAATATTCGCCCGAGCATCAAGCTCGGACGAGTACGTTCGCTCATCTCTAGTAATCATCATCTCCATGTTATTCAGGTTTTTTTAAAGTTAGATGGAACTTGTCACTAGCTTAGAGCTGGTGAAACCAGTATTAGTGCAAACCAATATTTTCTATACGATATGCTATTGGGGTCTAAATTCAATTTTTAGAGCTAATCTGAGCTCAGGAGAGTAACATTAAATCACACAGCATGGGATGTGATCCAAAGTAATCTGTTTATTGACTGACAGACAGCAGCTTTTATATAGTCACATGATCTAATTACAATAAATGAAATCTATTATAATTAATTTTTTTTACAATTGGTCAAAGAAACATAAACAAAATAAAAATATACAAGATAAGGAATTTAACATCTAAATTGCTACCAAATGCATGAAAGTGCAGAGTTGGCCATACATGATTAACTTCTTGGAACAATAACTCTAAACAATAAGTTGTTAAGAGAGAATGTTTAGAAACATATTTGAACAGCTAGGAACATGGCAGTTTGACCCGCCGGCCAGTCTAAATGCCATATAACCATCTTCTGGAGCAGAAGCCTTAGTGATTCACTGAAGGCTTTTTAAATAATTATTTAATATCCATAAAGTCCCCAGAAGAGAACAAATGAATACAGTAAAAATAGACACAAAAGATGGCTACTTGCTTACAAAATGGCTACGCATAGGATAGAACATGAAGTCATATACATTTCACTAACACCAGTATCATGTAGAGAACAATAAGTTAGGAAGTTTGGAAATTATTATTTTATTAAAGCCCATAATGCCCAGGTATCTTAAAAAATTGATTTTAGCCCCTTAGTGACTAGCCTATTTCGTGCCTTAAAGGGGTTGTCTCGCGGCAGCAAGTGGGGTTATACACTTCTGTATGGCCATATTAATGCACTTTGTAATATACATCGTGCATTAAATATGAGCCATACAGAAGTTATCCACTTACCTGCTCCGTTGCTGGCGTCCCCGTTCGGTGTCTTCTTGCTTTTTTAGACGCGCTTGCGCAGATGGATCTTCTCCCTTCGGCTGGTCTTGGAAGCATCGGCGTTTTGGCTCCGCCCCCTTGTACGCGTCATTGCGTAGCTCCGCCCCGTCACGTGCCGATTCCAGCCAATCAGGAGGCTGGAACCGGCACACGTCATGGGGCGGAGCTACGCGATGACGCGTACAAGGGGCGGAGCCAAAACGCCGATGCTTCCAAGACCAGCCGAAGGGAGAAGATCCATCTGCGCAAGCGCGTCTAAAAAAGCAAGAAGACACCAAACGGGGACGCCAGCAACGGAGCAGGTAAGTGGATAACTTCTGTATGGCTCATATTTAATGCACGATGTATATTACAAAGTGCATTAATATGGCCATACAGAAGTGTATAACCCCACTTGCTGCCGCGAGACAACCCCTTTAAGGACCAAGCAATTTTCAGTCACATTGCAAGAGCCAAAAGTTCTTGACATATCCAAATGAGGGCTTGTTTTTTGTGGGAAAAGTTCACTTAAAATGTAGTTTAACAAAATGGAAAACTGTTCTGCTGTCAGATGAATCAAAATTTGAAATTCTTTTTGGAAACCATGGATGCCGTGTTCTATGGACTCAAGAGGAGAGGGACCGTCCTGCTTGTTATCAGTGCACAGTTCAATAGGATGTATCTTTGATGGTATGGAGTTGCATTAGAGCCTACGGCATGGACAGTTTACACATCTTAAAAGGCACTATCAATACTGAGCCGCATATAGAAGTTTTAGAACAACATATGCTCCTATCCAGACAAAATCTCTTTCAGGGAAGGCCTTGCATATTTCACGAAGTCAATGCTAAATCAAATACTGCATCCATCACAACAGCATGGCTTCGCAGAAGAAGAGTCCAGGTTCTGGACCCGCCTGCCTGCAGTGCAGACCTTTAATCAATACAAGACATTTGTAGATTATGAAAAAAAAAACGGTCAAAAACAACCTAGGACTGTTGAGCAGGTGGAATCCTGCATCAGACAAGAATGGACAACATTCATCTCCCAAAACTCCAGCAATTGTTCTCCTCACTTCCTAAACATTTACAGACTGTTGTAAAAAGAAGAGGGGATGCTACACAGTGGTAGACATGGCCAACCTTTTTAAATGTGTTGTTACCATCAATTTCTAAATGAGTTCATTTTTAAATGCAATAGACCACAATTTTAGGTGAAGTTTTCAGAGACCCTGTCTCTCTAACATGTTCTTATTATGCACAGTTGTCTACCACATTCTGGTGAAGCATGGCAGCTTTGAAAAGCATAGAGGTAGAACACAAACCTTTAAGTTCTATGGGGTAGAAAGGGTCCAGCAAGAAGCAAGGACAGGCAACATTTACTCCGCACAAGAGAAGCTTTCTGGATTCTGCATTTAAACACAAAAAAAGCCATTTAGTTCTCAATTTAAGAAATTATTTATTATGTATTTATTGTATATTCATTATTTTAGGTTTCTACAAGTAGGACTTTTTATGTATTTAATAGAGATGAGCGAGCGTACTCGGATAAGCACTACTCGCTCGAGTAATTGGCTTTATCCGAGTATCGCTGTGCTCGGGTCTGAAGATTCGGGTGCCGCTGCGGCTGACAGGTGAGTCGCAGCGGGGAGCAGGGGAGAGCGGGCGGGAGAGAAGGAGAGAAAGATCTTACCTCCGTTCCTCCCCGCTCTCCCCTGCAGCTCCCTGCTCCGTGCCGGCACCCAAATCTTTAGCCCCGAGCACAGCGATACTCGGATAAAGCCAATTACTCGAGCGAGTAGTGCTTATCCGAGTACGCTCGCTCATCTCTAGTATTTAAATATTTGTTTGTTTTCTTGTGATGTGTAAGCTTTCTATTGGACACTTATGGTTTTAAATTTCCTTCCAGTGTTACTTTGACTCCAGGCTATGAGTTAAGGCCCATTTACACAAAGATAATCCTTCAAACTGAAGCATTGAAAGATTTAGCACTGTATTTGCATAAAGTGTTAATGACCATTAACATTTTATCATCTTCATTTGTATGTAAAAGGACCTTCAGGAGCTGTTTTCAGAGCCCAGCATGTGATTAATCACACGCCCAGCTGTGCAAACAGCTGTATTGTTCTGCTCATGGCTGACAGCAGATTACATTGTTATCTGTCAACTCCCATGGAGATAACAGCATGTGGTCTATTGAGAGAGCAATGTGTTTGCTTTATCTCTCAGTAACTGATGGATGAATTTTAAGTTCACGTTACAATCATCATTCAACAAAAAACTGCGCGATGCCCACGTTTACATGTAACGATTATCACTCTTTTTTGGTCGGTTGAACAAATTTTGAGTGATAATCATAATGTGTGAATAGGCCTTAAGAACCATGAGGTTCAACCCGTATAAGTGGGATTGGCTGGCCTCTGTCGGTTTATTTATCTTTGAATGGTCCAATATAAAGTTTTTCCAATTTTATGACAGGTGTGTTTTTTCCGTTACTGCCATTTGAGTAGCGTTTTCCCTGCACTGTCAAGATACAATGCAGGTGTGGAGAGGATGAAAACACGATACTACCAATGATGAGCCTCCTTTTTGTTTTATATTTTTTACTGTATTCTGTCCTCCATAAATAAATGGAAAGTAATGGAAACTATGTCAAAAGAAAGCACCTTAGGCCTCGGTCTTACTAATTAAAGTCTAGGGTTCCATCTGAATGCTGTTTTGGGGGATTTATAGAGAATCACAAAACAGAAAGGCTGTGTAACAAAAGGAGAGTCCTACAGCACACCTCCGTATGCACAAAAAAGTGCAGAGGCCACGGTAGATACGTGATGCAACAGCCACTTAAGGGACTACGGATCCTTAGTCCCCAGCATAGTACATCCAGTAGAGAAGCAAATGGCAGCATCAATGGTGTAGCAAAAGAATATAAAGTTTTATTGCTCCATACAGCAGGCAACGTTTCGACTTTAGCAGTTAGAATTGTAATTTGAAAAAAAAATAATCAATAAATAAACAAAAGTGCAAAGAAAAAGTAAAAAAAATGATTTTTGCTTCAATCAAAGCTTTTTTTTTTTTTAATGTCAATGATAAAGATTAAAAAAAAATAATTTCACCTCTTTAATTCAAACAAAACTGTTTCCTATGGATTTCGAAGATAAGTGAAAGAAAATAAAAACTTTCCTGAATTTTAAAACATGTCCCATTGTTGGATCAAAGTTGCTTCAAGAACAGAAAGTGTGATCAAAGGTCTTCAGCTCACACTAGACTAGTTACCCATTTACCCATTTGTAGAGCTACTTCTTCAAGTAAAAAAAAACACACAGCATTATTTACCGCTAGAAAGGTTTGGAACATGAGTGCACCGGCTTGATCAGTAACAAAGAATAAATTGTTTCCTTTCTATCAGTTTATACAAGTGGAAAACTTGTTATCCTGTTTTCTTACACCTCGTAAGGCCTCTCAGGAACAGAGGTTAACACCACCTAATGACTTGTTTTCTGGCACAAGAACAAAGGAAGCTTCACCAGTTATTGTGCAGTCCTGGCTACATGTTCAAACATTTTACGTAGCTCGAAGATTAATCAAACTTCTTAAAAAATACTTTAAAATATAGAGTTGATCAATGAAGAATAACATGGTCCCTAATAATGAGCTTAAATAACAAACATAGCATTAAACGGAGGTTGGTCAGTGAACTCGCTTCCTCCCTCCCTCCTTCCCTCCCTCCCTCTGAGTTTATTCTTTTGCAGTGTGATGTAGGAGTCCAATATATTCTTGATATGCAGGCTCCTGCAGCCCACCCATTACTACCTGCTTTTTGGGTCAAAAGGCATGATGTCTCTCCTTAAAGGAGTTCAGTCATTAAAAAAAATCTATACTCATATATTCCTCCCTGACAGTCTCCTTACCAGATCTTCACCTCGCTGAGCTTCTGCAGTGCCCCCCAGGTCTTTTCACCACACGCCGGCTGACTTGTTAGGAAGGCTGCATTCCTCACATTCTTCTTCTGGGACGGTCAGTGAAGGTCACGTTGTTCACTCGCTAGGAAGGAATGCTAATCTATTTCAGAGACAGCATGCATGAGCAGTCTCTGAAGTAGATCGGCACTCCCCCTGCTGGCCTGTGAACTGTGATGTAATGTACATTGGCTAGCAGGAAGGAAACTGCCAACTAATGTACTTCATTTTTACTCACAGGAAGCAGAAGAATATGCCAGCTGGAGCTGAAGTGACCCCTGCAGGAGACAGGAGAAGATAGGGGAAGTGAAGATCTGGAAAGTAGACTAAAGGGGGAGGAATAGATAAGTATAGATTTTTTTATTAAATGACAGATCCCCTTTAAGGAGAGCACCCAAAATGTGTGTGTAGACACCTTATGGGTATGTGGGTCAGGGGATGGCATCGTCTCTCCCCAAGGAGAGCACCCAGAAAGGGTGTGAGAAGCCACCTGAAAAGTAAATATACGGCTATGCAAGCTCCTCTGGGTAATTTATGCAAATAAGGAAGATGGAACAATACCTCTGCAGCACCACCTATTGGATGGTAGCATTCCTTCAAATCAATGTACAACTTTTCAAGAAGTCTGTAAAACAATGATTGGGAATTGGAAACCAAGCCAGAAAACCATACACAGACAGCTGTTTCTCTCACAGTGCTTAGTAATACAAAGAAAGTTGTCAATCAGTGGTTGGTGGGCTGAGTGAGCCGACATCTCATAAATACATCAGACTCCAGGCTTGTTTGAATTGTAACTAAAGTGGGCATACACAGCAGACTACAATCAGGAATAGAGGGTGTTGAATTTAAAGGAGTTGGGGTTTACTATTGATAACATATCCTCAGGATGGTCATCCCTAGTTAATTGGTGAGGGTCTGCATCTCGGGATCCCAACTGATCAGCTCATCCTTTGGCCCACTCTCGGTGCAATAGGCTGGACATTGTCATCATTGATCAGGATCCAGATGTATAATAGAAGGCATCACTCCCATTGAAATCAATGGGAGGGATGCATCCTATTACACTTCTGGCTACTCATTGTAATCAGAACCTAATTACAAGAGGGCAACTATTTAAAAGAAGGCATCACTCCTATTGATTTCAATGGAAATGAAGCTGTCTATCATACTTCGGACCTTGACAACCAATAATGATGTCTGGCTCTGCTATACTGACAGCAGGATGGATGATCAGCTATTCATTGGGGATCCCGAGTAGCAGACCTCAACTATTGATGACCTATCCTGTGGATAGGTCAACAATAGAATATGCCTGGAAAACCTCTTGAATGCCGCAGTCAAACAAGCAATTTTTTTGTATGCCTATGTGTGCAAAAAAACAAAACGAAAAAAACCCCACATCTATTAGAACCATTGGTTTCCTATGCATTGTGCACATGTCTGTTTTTTTTAGAGGTGCAAAATACTCACACCTGCAAAAGATAGGACATGCGTGCCTATAATGCACATAAAGACATTGTGTGATGTTCAGTCAATCCCCGCAGGAAATCCCTTAATCACTGAACACTGTGACAGCACTGTCACAGTGTTCAGTGATGATGGGACTCCCCGCGAGGATGAAAGAATTATCTGCCACAGCTGTCACAGTTGTGCTAGAGAACTGCAATTCTATCCCAATGCTTTCAATTGGGCCAGTGCTACTGTTGCCCCATTGAAAACAATAGAAGCAGATCGCTTTCCCCTGCTGTGGCTGTGACAGCTGCAGCAGGGGATTCCTTGGATGTGAAACCCCTGGATGCTGTCACATCCAAGGGCTTCACCTTGTTGTCAATGGGGCCGGCGGCAGCAGCGCTGGCCCTATTGCAAACATAGGGAGAAGATGCCCTCTTCTGCCACAGCTGTGCCAGAGGATGGTGATGCCATGCCATTGCTTTCAATAGGGCTAGCGCTGCTACCGCCCTACTGAAAGCAATGGGATGAACGCAACCCTTGCAGCGATGATTTTCAGGGACAGGCTTGAAATGTAAGCCCTTCCCCGAAAATCACTGCGGGGTTGTCTGCATCCCATTGCTTTCAATGGGGCAGCAGCAGCGCCATTGAAAGCAATGCGAAAACATTGTGATCCTTTGCCACAGCTGTGACAGGGGATTATTTTGTCCCCGCAGTGCTGTCACAGTGTTCAGTGATGAGGGGACCTTCGTGGAGTAGATGCGCTTCTACAAGCACAGCTGCTCCAGTAGCACGGAGCTTCAGTCATGCGCATTTTGCACATCCATGCAGCGAATGTTTTTTGCACAAAAAAAAAAAAAAAACGCTCGTCTGATCGAGCTTTAATAAAGAAAAGTCAAGCTTTTATGGCTTGCCTGTGAGTACATTGTTATTTTATACAAAGGTGCACTATGCCCCAGTTTGTCCATCAATAGTTAAATCCCAGAATACCCCTTTAATTTAAACTGATTGTATTGTATGTGAAGAAGATTTAGAAATTCAGGCAATGAACCAAGTTAGAAGTAATTAGAAATCTTGAAGAACCCCTAGAAAATTCAAAGTGTCCTTCACCAAATCTCAAAAATAGGTAACAGTCCTGTTATAAAATCTGAAAATCGACCTCAGTATGTCATAACTGGCATATGTTTGACAACATTTAATAAATCACTTACAATGGAATGATTTAGCAGCTATTAGCCAAGGCATCTTCTGTGTGTTTGTCGCAGGTTTAAAGATATCCCAGTGTGTTCCATCTGCTCTGTACCAACACTTTACAGTATGGAGGATTTCAACTTTGTTCTTGTATCTTATACATAATAAATGTGAAAAATTATATTTTTAACTCAACAACTATAGAAAGCCAGGGACTAAACAAACAGCCAGGTTATCAAAGTATTGGGACATTTTCATTTGAAGTTTTTATACTAAATATCCTGCGTGAGGACTGTGATAAATAGTATAATAAGGCTGTGAAAATCATAGAGAAAGTCATTTTGCCCATTTTTACAGTGATTTATATATTTCAAACACTATTTGTGTGCTACTCAAAGAGGTAGCTTGAAGCTTCAGGTCTCAGATGGGTGATAGAGATTGTACTACATGTGTTCTGCCTTTGTAGCAATTGAAAATACACTGAATGGTCACTTTATTGGAGCCTTCTAGCATGTTGGACTTTCTTTACCCTTCAGAACTACAGAACGTTTTTGTGAAATAGATTCCACTCAATGTTGAAATACTTCTGCAGGAATATTTGGCCAATGCAGGCAGACTAGATTTTTGCTACAAATTAGATGGCGGTATTGGCATGCTTGGAACAGCTGACAGGCAGGGATCATCGGTTCATGCTACTTGTGCCAACTTTTGATCCTCCCACCAGCATAGTGCAACAGAAATCTGAATTCAACTGACCAGATGATGTTTTTTCACTATTCAGTGATCCAATTTTTGTACTCCTCTACCCACTGGAGTCTTGCTCTTCCTTTTAATTAAGACTTCAATGGCATTCAAACTGGCCATCTACTGCTATAGCCATTTCTCCATTAACAAGGAGAAATGCAAAGTCCTACATCTGGGCAAGAAAAATGAAAAAAGCACATATAGAATAGAGGAATTGGGCTAAGCAGCACATGTGAAAAAGACTTGGGTAAACTGATAGATCATATACTGAACATGAGTCAACAGTATGATGCAGCAGCCAAAAAAGCTGGCATGTATTAAGAGAAGCATAGAGTCTAAATCACGTGAGGTCATTATCCCCATCTACTCTTCCTTTGTCAGACCTCATCTTGAACACTGTGTCCAGTTGTGGGCACCCCCCTTTAAAAAAGACATAGACAAACTGGAGCAAGTTCAGAGAAGAGTTTCTAAGATGGTGAGTGGTCTGCAAATCATGTCCTATGAGGAACGGTTAAAAGATCTGTAAATGTTTAGCTTGCAAAAAAGAAGGCTGAGAGAAGACTTAATAGCTTTCTACAAATATCTGAAGGGCTGTCACAGTGCAGAGGGATCAGCCCTATTCTCATTTGCACAAAGAAGACTAGAAGCAATGGGATGAAACTGAAAGAGAGGAGACACAAATTAGATTTTAGAAAAAACTTTCTGACAGTGAGGGTGATCAATGAGTGGAAGAGGTTACCACGGGAGGCGGTGAGTTCTCCTTCAATGGAAGTCTTCAAACAAAAGCTGGACAAATATCTGTCTGGGATGATTTAGTGAATCCTGCACTGAGCAGGGGGTTAGACCTGATGACCCTGGAGGTCCCTTCCAGCTCTACCATTCTATGATTCTACTTCTTCAAACCCCTTTATATGCTACAATTGATGTACATTGCACAAAAAATTCCACCAAGGCTGGCAGTGTATTAAATCCTGGCCCTGGCTAGTCTAGCACCGATGACATGGCCTCATTGAAAGATTGCTCTATTTTCCATTTTAATGTGGTCCATCAGTGTAATGGATTCACATTGAAACTTTTCCATGGAAAACTTGTAACTTTATTTTATGCTACACTCTACGGTCTCCAGTCTAATAGTGCTGGGCAAACCAAACCACTCAAATCCTGTTTCAGGTTGAACTTTACTAGAAGTTCGATTCACAGCAATCCCAAATCTTGGGTGGTTCATTCCAGCTGTGAAGGAAACTATATTTTGTATTAATATGTTTGGTTTTCTATTTTAGTAGTAATGTGCTTACTGAGACATACTGAATAGACAGCAGCATGTTCCACAGAAATCTTTCCTAAATGCACACTAAGAATGATGTAGCCCATTGTAATACACATATCTGTTACACCCTTTGCATACAGCTATTAGGGTAAAGAAGCCCTCTAGTATGCACAGTGGTCATTCTGTGTGCTCAGTCACTGAAATAGCCATGATTGTTTGCTAAGTACATGATTCTCAGAGCATGCTGACATTTGTAGTATGTGCAAAGATAATATTCTTTCTCCAAGATTAGCCTTAACACTGCCACCATCTTACAAGGTCTAGCCATGAAATAAATACCAGATAACCTGAGAGCCTTGAGATGAAATATTTGTCTGGACCAGACAAACAACATGTGCATGGGCTAATGTTAACATCTGCTATGATTGGTTATATGTTAATAAATTAATATTATGTGTTAATAGATTGATACAATTTCAAGTTACATTTGGTTGTATGTTTTCACAAAACTTGCTATTCTTGTGATTTGCCCACTGTAGGGGTTGTTTCTCCTCAAACTAATATATTAAATGCTGAACAATAAACATGTGGAATAATCTTGTGAACACATCTCATGTGTTATGTGTATTGATTCTCTAAACTTGTTCCAACCACACCCAATTTGGCCCCCACATTATATCCAACAGTGCAGTTGTGCTAACACAGCTGACCTTGTGTTGTTGGTGGTCCTGTGGCTCAGTGGTTAGCATTGCTGCATTGCAATCTGAGGGTCATAGACTCAAATCTGACCAAGGACAACATATGCATGGAGTGGTATGCTCTCCTCGTTTTTGTGTAGGTTTATTCCATTTATTGAGGAAGAGGAGGAAGGAAAAACATGGTGGCTTAGTGATTAGCACTGCTGCCTTGAAACACTGGGGTCCCAGATTCAAATCTGACCAAGGATAACATTTGCAGGATAGAAAACTTCAAGTGATGTAAAGCTCTGACATATATGTGCTTTATAAATAAAGACGATTATCATGAAACATAGGGGGAACATACAAACTCTATGTAACATAGTAACAGCATGTCAGGACAAAAAAAAGACATTTGTCCATCCAGTCCAGCCTATTAACACCCAATATTGATCCAGACGAAAGCAAAAATACCCCAATGAGATAGAATCCAATTTTCCCCATTTGAGGAAAAAAAATTACTTCTTGTATCCAATCTGGGAATCGGAATTATCCCCAGATCAACAACCCTTCTGAAGTCATTAATGATTATAACATAATATTGTATTGCTCAAGAAAGGCGTCCATGCCCCTCACAGTTATAGTCCTGGCTAGTAATAGATTATGGGAGAGATCTCTGTATTGACCCCTGATATATTTGTACATTAACACTAGAGTCACCCCTCAGCCATCTTTTTTCTAAACTAAGTAATCCCAATATTGATAACCTCTCTGGGTATTGTAGTCCGTTTATTATCTTAGTTGCGCTCCTTTGTACCTGCTCAAGCTCTGATATGTCCTTCTTGAGTATGGTGCCCAAAACTGTCCACTATATTCCATGTGTGGTCTGACCAATGACTTGTAAAGAGGAAGAACAATGTTCTTGTCATGTGCCCCTAGACCTCTTTTGATGCACCCCATGATCTTATTTGCCTTGGCAGCAGCTGCCTGACACTGGTTGCTCCAGTTAAGCTCACAGTTAATTAAAATCCCCAAGTCCTTTTCTATGTCGGTGTTTCCCAGTGGTTTCCCATTTAGTGTGTAATGATAGCATGCATTTCCTCTTCCCACATGCAGAACCGCACATTTATCAGTGTTAAACCTCATTTGCCACTTTTCTGCCTAAGCCCCCAACTTATCCAGATCCATTTCCAACTGCCTTGCAACATCTCTTGTGTTAATTTCTCTTCGTAGTTTTGTGTCATCTGCAAATATTGATATTTTACTATACAATCCTTCTCTCAGGTCATTAACACATATATTAAAAATAATAAATCCCAAAGAGACCCCTGCTATAATGGTGACCCAATCAGAGTATGCACCATTTATAACCCCCCTCTGCCTTCTATTACTGAGCCAGTTACTTACACACATTCTCGCCCAGACCAAGCATTCTTATTTTATATACTAACATTTTACACAGCACAGTATCAAATGTTTTGGAATAGTCCAGATGCACAAGATCCAATGACTCTCCCCTATCCAGTCTAGAACTTACCTCTTCATAGAAGCTCAACTGGTTTGACAGGAGCGATATAAACCTATGCTGATATGGAGTTATACAGCTATTGTCCTTGACGTACTCCAGGATAGTGTCATATTTGTTCTATTAGGACCTGTAGTTATGTGGGTTTCCAGGAGCACACTGCTGCAGGTGTGCTTGATTTGGCTGGCACTGGGTGAATGCAATGAGTGACCAGCCCATATTTGGAATGCATTCCTGTAGGTCGTTGTCTTCACGGATCATATACTGAACATGAGTCAACAGAATGACCAGCCATACTTTACCTATAGGCCCATATGGATAAGTACTGTGTTTATTTGTGTCAGTAGGTGAGATTGTCATCTTTATTTCCCCTCTGGCTTCTTGCACTCTTCTTTACAGTCTTTTGTGACTGAAGTCATTGCACTCTCAGTCTCCCCTTGGTTTTGATTGATATAGCACTTATCTTTGGTGCCTCTGTGTCTCATCTGTTTGGAATGGACTCAGGAAGCTCCACAGATACAATTTATTAGACCCTGATTGAGTAACCCAGCCCATAATTACTCACCTGTACAAAGCAATGTAGACTCAACCCACAAGCAGACTATATGTGTAAGGGCTTATTCACATGGCTGTTCGTGCTTTTACATGCGCCTCCCGTTGCTATAAAAATGTGTGAACGGCGCACAAAGCTAACATTTGTGCACCCGTTCAGATAGCCCGGGACTGGCGCATATACGCTAAGCCTAAAATGCCATTGGGGGAGGGGAGACAGTTTAGCCCTGCTAAACTGTTCTCCCCATTCCCTCACCCTCGCCAGCTCTCTGCAAGAGGAGGAGGCGGGATGGGGGGAGCTAGTGCACTAAACTCCCACCCCATCTCCGCCCCTTGTTACAACCCCTCCCATTGCAAACATCTGCCAAGGGGCGGAGAGGAGCAGAGAAGGGGGTGGGAGCTTAGCAGTCATACTGCTAAACTCCCTCCCACCTCCCTTCTCCGTCAGCTGTCATAGGCTCCTATAGGAGTCTATGCAGCCACAGCTGTCTGAAATGCACTATCTTTACCGGCCAGGCCTTTTACCCCACGGAAATACGCCTATTTGCACTGATGCATTGTAAATCAATGCATCAGAGGGGCAGAGTATATCGGCCCGGGCGTGATAACCTGGCCAATATACGCCCATGTAAATCCAGCCTAACAGTGTAGATGTTGCTCTTGGTGAGATCTGAACCAATGACTCTATCTTACTCAACTGTGCTAACCATGTGGCTACTATCAATGTTATTCACTCATTTTCAGAATGTTGATGAAGTTGCAGTCGGTTCAAACTAATTCAGATCAAACCAAATGTGATGCTGAAATTCGGCAAACCTGTCAAACTAAACTTTTCAATAGCTTGACACTAGTGTCTAATAAAGTGCTCATTCAGCGCACATACTGCATACCTCTTGTAAAAGCAGGAACATTTGCTGTTTCATAAATGGCAGTAAATTTTGTCTTTATCCAATTGTGTTTCAAAATAACAAAAATACGAGTTCCAATGATTTTACTGCAAATTTGCAAATTATCCATTCACATTCACCCAAACATATTCCAAAAACTCAGCACTAAAACTCCTTTCCAGAAGAGATGAATGCATACAGATGATACTATTCACAACCGCTCTAAAATATAATTATTCTTCTGCTGGGAAACCAGAGCAGATCATGTCTATGTGTTTTCATTTGCTATTTTTTTGTTCGTTTATTTTGCTTTTTTTTCGTAGGGCCTGCGTTCTGTACACACATAATAAGCCGCCTGTGTCAGAGCGGATGCAGGCAGCAACAATCTCCCACTATGCTTTATATGCCAACAATAATGTACAATGATAATGTAAATCAAATTTCTGTTAATGCTTAGAGCCATAGAAACCATTTAGAGACATAACCTTGATACATTGTTTTAATAGACACTGTGGTGTGAGAGGTTGCGCCAGGCTCTGCTGTATTTCGCTGCTGTTAGAGCTTATTGTATAATAATAATGACAAGGAATATATTTCACATGTTTACTCTATTTTTCGACATAAAATTGAGGCAATACAGGATGCATTATGCTTTTTTCCACAATTGCTACTCTTTCTTTTTTAGACCATATGATTGAAATAGAATGCTACATTGTATACTTAGAAAAAGGCAACATATTGTATAAACTTGATATGAGAGTTATTGAAGCACAATTTAATCTATCTGTTTATTATAATCAAATATCGACACCAGTTTACATATAAGTTAATAATATTTACCTACACATTCTTCATTGCTAGCAGTACATCAGGATCAAACAGCAGCATTATTAGTGTTGGGCAACCAGAGGCACATATTTCTGGTCTCTAGTTTGTTCCTGAACTACAGGGGAGCACCACATTCAATTGTATTTCGTCTAGTGTCGAGTGACTAGTGAAATATTGTGGTCGAGACTGTGCAACCCAATTTTTAAACAAAGATTATGAATCGGAACAGCCATTTCCAACTCCCCCTGAAGTCAATGAGAGTATTGAATTTTTTTCTTCTTCAATGACTATGACTCAGCTGTTGGCACTGTTCCCTTTTAGTGATGGAGTCCTGGGTTCAGGTTAAGGATAACATCTGCATGGACTTTGAAAAAGTCAGATTGGAACCTACAACTCCAGCACTGCAAAGAAGCCGTACTTACAACTGAACCACCACACTTGTCTGTAAATAAGCCCTCATATACATTGCTCTTTCCATCTGCATTTAACATCTTCCTTATCCTTCATCTACCGGTAGTAGCAGACTAGGCCCCCTAGGTTGTTGATGTGGGGCGGTCCCTATCGGGGTGATCTCCAGCAGTCCCATTGAAGTGAATGGAGGAGAGACGTGCATGTATGTCCTCCACTGCCCACACTTTGGGATATAGGTGGGCTGAAATCTCGGGATAGGTGGATACCAGTAGTCAGAGCTACACCGACTCCCACTGATGGAAAAGTCCCTTTCACTTATAGTATGTGTCAAGTTTTAGTAGTTCTATAAACTAGAAATGAAAGAAAATAATTGTTTATTATTGCCTTTGTGTGGGAAGAAGGGGGCACAAAGTCTCAAAGTTTCAAGCAGCCTACAACATACTCCAGGGAAAGATTTCAACTTTATGGTATCGTTCATGCTAATGCAACTGTTGTCAATATATTGTATAGTTTCAATGGGTGGGGTGTATGCATTGATTTATTTATCATTTTGTTTATTTATTCATTTTATCATTTTGCTTTTTTAAAGCTAATTTTCTGGCTTCGGTGACATTTATTTTGTATTCGGTGAGATCACAATTAAATTAATTTCTACCATTTCATTTAGTACATTTTTCAAGTGAAAACTGAAATGTACTTTGTAATAATATGTGTTGAAGCCACTCATAATAAGCAAAACACATTTGAGGAAAATCATAATATTGCAACATTTTAAAATTTTCAATTTTTGCATATCCCCTTCACATCCACTATCTGTATTTATACGACCTAGGTATTATTGTACCTTGACGACACCGGAAGCTAGGAGTTTGACAGGGCTTGGATGCAGGAACGGCCCTGCCACATCCCTAGCTCCTGAGTTTTGTAAGGCCTTTCCTGGTGGCGTCAAGCTACAATAATACCCAGCCATCTTCCTTCCAGTGCATCATGATATCTGGATGTGTAATGCCGCTGCCAACCGAAGGCAGACCGACACAGGGGAGCAGCAAGAGCGTGCAACGGCCGGACTGCAGTGTGATGCCGTCACTGCCTACACATACACTGCATGTCCTGCCGCCGGTGGTTGGGAGAGAATGGAGCAGCAGAGAAGGGCCCGAGCAGCCTGTGGCCGGGGAGGCTGAGACACATAAAGGTGCATCGCGGAGCTTACTTCTGGGGCCAACCGGGAAGCTTGAGAGATGGACACCATTAGCGGGGAGGACA
This sequence comes from Eleutherodactylus coqui, assembly GCF_035609145.1. NCBI lineage: Eukaryota > Metazoa > Chordata > Amphibia > Anura > Eleutherodactylidae > Eleutherodactylus > Eleutherodactylus coqui. The sequence goes on from NC_089838.1 coordinate 33,273,308, forward strand.
ACAGTTGGCCGCGAGCTGGGACGTCCTGCCGTCGATCGGGAGAAAAGAGAGCAGCTGGGAAGGGCATGAGCACCCTGCGGAAGGGGAGTCTGGGACACTTACAGTTGCATTGTGGAAGTTACTTCTGGGGTTGCCTGGGAAGCCTGGCAGACTTACAGCATTACCGGGGAGGAGAAGTGTTGCCCGGGAGCTGGGACAGCAGGGGAGCCATCTGTACCGCCAATGAGGTACTGGGGGCGTCACCAGGCTGTCAGTGCTCTCTCCAGCATTGCTTCCTGGTGGCGTCAAGGTGCGATAATACCAACTACCTAATTGTTGATGCCACGTGCAGCTACGGTAGAACATGCATACATATAACCTCCACTTTAGTGGCACATCTCATAGTATAGTGTTCTGCCAGTAAAAACATTGGGCTGGCAGTTTTTCAGTTCTACCCTAATGAAGTGACAGGGAGTTGTAATGATCAGCACTCGCCAATGAAAAGTGATGGACGTTATTAATCAAAGTCAGATGAATTATCAGCTAATGACAGGCAACACACAAAAAATGGGGACCTTTATTTCCAGGAATTCTATTGATGATAGGTTAATCAAAGTACACATATTTGGTATTGTTATGTACAGGAGTGTGAGATTTTTTTTTTTTTTTAGAAATTTGTCTTATGAAATGTATTACAATGAATTAGGAATTTTAAAAAAATGTAGAAGATTAGAATTTTATGCAATTTCTGCTCATTCTTCTCTATACAAAAAGTTAAATTAAAAGATTCTGACCCTGTCCTGGTACCATACGAAAGAACAATTTATACCAAAAAATTCCCTGCCACAGCTATCACAGCTGTGGCAGAAGATCACAATCTTCTCTATATGTTTTCAGTGGAGCCGGCGGGGCTGCCACTGACCCCATTGACAACAGGGTGAAACCCATAGATGTGACAGCATTCAGGGGTTTCACATCCAAGGAATCCCCTGCTGCATCTGTCAATAGTGCCGACCGATTGAAAGCAATTGGATGGCATTGCGGTCCTCTGCCCAGCTGTGACAGCTGTGGCAGGGAATTCTTTCATCCCTGCAGAGGGTGCCATCATCACTGAACACTGTCCCCTAATCTAAATACCCAATGCGAAACACATGCACAATAGAGCCAATTTCAAACAATCATATTACAGCCTCATTTTGATTTGAACCCATGATTGCAAGGCAACAGTAATAACTACCACTGAGCCACCATGGCAGTTCTCATTTAGAAACTAAGCTGATTTTTAGGTATTCACTCATGTTACTTTTAATATCTTGTAAAGACTATGGGGCTTATTTATTATGGCTTGGAAGCCAGAAGTCTTGCATCCAGAAGTTGCAATTTTGGCACAAGCCATAAAGCTGCACGTTTTTTGGCCATTTACTCTTTTTCAAAAAGTGGGTGGGGGCCAACTTTACAGGGCATGGCCACGCATGGCCTATCACATTTACTATACTCTATTACACAAATTGGCATAGATTATAGCAAAAAAAACTACTGTAGCTCACGACTGGCATAGGTTTTGATCTGGCACATGAGAGTGCCACCACATGAAACAATTGTATTAAGAGGATGCACCTTGCAATATATTTGTCACTCAAAGCCGAGCAAAGGGTTTACTTAGACAAGCACATGAGATGCCATTCTAAGAAAGTAACCCTCAATGGTGATTAAAGCTGGCTGTACACATTACATAGAAGTAGGTTGCTAATTGAACAACCATTGTCTGGTAAACGTTCATTATGCAAATGCAGCCAGGCACATTTTAATTTGTATTTGTCATTATAGTTGTTCAAACTGGCTAAATCCGGCAGCAGAATCCGCCCATGCCCACAGACATGGGCATTAAAAGACAGGTTCTTTCCTCTGTGGATCCAGCACCGGTCTCCTCTGTCGTGGTCGGATCTTCTTTCTTCAGCACGGCGGATGCAGCACATGCACATTGCCTTTTTTAAATCTCCTGCATTTCCACGGATCCACGGCACGTCCACATTTACAGCTTCAGGCAGGGGCGTAACTATAGAGGATGCAGGGGATGCGGTTGCACCCGCGCCCAGGAGCCTTGGGGGGGCCCATAAGGCCTCTCTTCTCCATATAGGGAGCCCAGTACTATGAATATAGCATTATAGTTGGCCCCGTTCCAGGTTTTGCATTGGGGCCCAGGAGCTTCAAGTTACGCCTCTGGCTTCAGGTGTGCCACAGACCGGACGGCTTCCATTGACTGCAATGGAATCCGTACCAGCGGGATCCACAGGAAAATACAGCATGCTGCGATTTCTTTTCACGTATGCGATCCGCATGCCAGGAAAAAAAATCACATCGGCATGTATTTAGCTGATCTGCGGGCGCCCATGTCTCCCTATGGGCGGCTTGATTTGCAGATCTCCCATGCAGGTGCCCCCACACAGGTTCCACAAATCAGATCTGCCCGTGTGCATGAGGTCTTATACATTTTGCGGACCCAGCGATGATATCTTGCTTGGGTTGAGTAAGCATTGAAAATGAATTACTTTGTGATTTTGAATATATAGACAAAATAGGAAAATAATTGTTATTTCTTGGGAAATATGCTCAGTATGTCATTGCCTCCAAATGTATACAGCTTCTACAGCACATCTGATGTTGTAGCAACATTCCTATAAGCTTTTCTACAAGCTGGCCATTGCTTCTGATGTCAATTTCACATTTATAAACATAAATAGATTCTACTGTAAATGTCTGTATTTTAGGACATACTGATTTCTACAAATTCATTTTTTTATTCGCAAATGGCACATAAATGTGACAGATTTTCAAGCCTTACACCAAACATTTTGTGAATATAGTCGATATTCATATTCCATATAAAATGTCTTTTTTTTCCTCTGCCCTGTGGTTATTTCTTGACTATGATGCACTATGTACTGATTATTTTAGTAATCTGCTTATCTGCAAAAAAAGAGGTGCCTTTGTTTAAGTTCTCTATACATATGGAGAAATGCAGACTCCCTGGAGACTTTACCTGATGTTTTATACAGCTTGCTTGGAGAATCCCGGGACAAACAAAAAATGCAGAAATTCAGTGACCCTACTCAAAGCCAGCTGTTCAATCCTGATGGACTCATCAGCTTACCTTATAATGCTGACACCGCAGTGCAGCACAGGAAAATGTCTGCTAAGTGTAAGCATGTTTGGCTTCTAATGCAGAAAAATGACAAAAAAGCTAAAACACACTAAGAAAATATGAACAGAAGGTCTATCCAATGTCTGTCTATCTATCTATCTATCTATCTATCTATCTATCTATCTATCTATCTATCTATCTATCTATCTATCTATCTATCTCATATCTGTCTATCTATCTATCTATTTATTTAATGTCTATCTATTTCACATCTATCTTTCTCATATCTGTCCATCTATCTATTTAATGTCTATCTATCTCATATCTATCTATCTATCTATCTATCTATCTATCTATGGTCTTTCTATCTATCTCACATCTATCTCATATCCATCTCATATCTATCTATCTATCTATCTATCTATCTATCTATCTATCTATCTATCTATCTATCTATCTATCTATCTATCTCCTATCTATCTATCTATCTATCTATCTCATATCTATCTATCTATCAATCTATCTATCTATCTATCTCTCTCTCTCTCTCTCTCATATCTATCTATCTATTTATTTAATGTCTATCTATTTCACATCTATCTATCTATCTCATATCTATCTATTTATCTATCTATCTATCTATCTATCTATCTATTTATCTATCTATCTATCTATCTATCTATCTATCTATCTATCTATCTATCTATCTATCTATCTATTTAATGTCTATCTATCTCATATCTATCTATCTATCTATGGTCTTTCTATCCATCTCACATCTATCTATCTCATATCTATCTCACATCTATCTATCTATCTATCTATCTATCTATCTATCTATCTCATATCTGTCTATCTCTCTCTCTCATATCTATCTATCTATCTATCTATCTATCTATCTATCTATCTATCTCATATCTATCTATCTATCTATCTATCTATCTAAGGTCTGTCTATATATCTCACATCTATCTATCTCATATCTATTTATCTATCCATCTTTTTTTCCATCTATCTATCTATCTCCTATCTATCTATCTATCTATCTATCTATCTATCTATCTATCTATCTATCTATCTATCTATCTATCTATCTAATGTCTGTCTATTTATCTCACATCTATCTATCTCACATCTATCTATCTCACATCTATCTATCTATCTATCTATCTATCTATCTAATGTCTGTCTATTTATCTCACATCTATCTATCTCACATCTATCTATCTAATGTCGGTCTATCTATCTCACATCTATCTATCTATCTATCTTGCTCAAAACGTTGTCATACTCTTTAGCAATTGCCTGTAGATGACTATTCTTTCAACTAGGACTTCTTAATCTCTTTATTTGGGCCTCATCAAGTACAGCCTGGGTTGGTGAGGTGGGGGTTCTACTCTACCACAATTTGCAGTCCATTAAAAAAAAAAATACCCTCAATTTATCTTATCTCCAATGATGGAGAAAACATTCCATTTTAATTGCACAGTTGATCATATGCCTTTTAAAGGGCTCATGCCCATGGCCATATGGGTACACATTTTCAAGCCATACAAGCTGCCTACATAGAGCCAGCAAAGACCGCGTATGGGCTGTGTATGGCACTGCGCATGCCCGCGAATCACACGCTCAAAGACATGTACAGTGTGATTTTTTTTTCTTGTTCAGAGCGGGGATGCATATGAAAACGCTGCTCATATGCAATGTATTGCATATGGGCAGTGTATCATACGCAGCCCCTACAAGGGTATAGTGCTCACACTGCGTGCATACGCAGAGAAATAGAGCATGCTGCGATTTATTTCTTTTGCATATCAGGCCACAGTGTCCCCATGCCAGTGTGTAAGGACTGATGAAAGTCCATTTACTTCCATTGACTTCATTCACTGCGTATCACGCGGCTGTGCTATGCACGCATATACGCAGTAAAAACATGGTGATGTACATGAGCCCTAAGTATGTGACCAGAGTAGACAATCATTGGCCTCAGCACTGGTACACAATGCTGATTAGCTGCAGCTGTCATGTGCCCATATGAAGACAGAGACTGGAGGAGACCAGGCAGGCAGGGGAATAGAACACCAAAATATTAATAGGCTGAGTATTAGTTACTTTCTCATTTTAATGCAGTCTATACTGTGGGAGTGCAGTATACAGAGTGGCCTACATAGAGCTAGAGACAGCATTCTGGTACTGCACAGAGAGGGTTAACACCGTGGGTGTGACAGGAAGTAGGATGAAAAGATCAGTTCCTGCCACACTCAGGGGGAAGTGATAGCTCAATGGAACAGAAGGGCTGCTAGCCAAAGGAGCCACGTCAGGGACTCAGATCCTGGGGTCCAGTGCGGACCAGTTTGGGCCAGTCACCCATCAGACGGAGGGCGACGCCCTCCAGACGTCCTGGGCAGGGGCAGTGACAGGGACCCTCTGGGTTGTGAACCCAGGACAATAGACATGGACTGTAATATGCTGTATTGTTTGCTGTGAATAAATCCTGATAGGCACAAGATTTAAAGAAAATCGAGTCTCCTAAAGCCTGTTTACACGTGTGGTGCCAACTTTCCTGACAGAGAGGTTGGTGATCTGCAGGTGAGTAAACCCCACTTTCCACAATACTTTAAGAAAAAAAATCCCCATTTAACAAACCCTTTAAAATCTGTCTACTAAACCCAGCAACATATTGAATTAACACAAAAGAAGTTGGCTGTGTGGCTAAAACACAATGATAAGAGGTATACTCAGCGTAGAGTTGTAGCAAAATTTAACCCAACATAGATAACACTACAAATCCATTGAAAAGCTATTGATAAGACAAGAAAAAGTTGATGCATGGTTTTTATGGGTGATTTTTGATGAAGGCAATAAAGGAATTTGAACTCTGGAAAAGAACAGGAGTGGTGGATAATCTCCTGTTTGATCACAACAGAGCTGAGGTGTGGTCAATGCGCTGGAGCTGCTTCTTATGGAGGCAAGAGCTGAACACAATCACCTGTTCTGGAAAAAGCCAATGACCTAGGTTTATTAAAGGGCCACTCCAGTGATTTTTTTAAATCATTCATTATGTAGCTATTCCCCCAGTATATATACCGGCGTATAAGACGACTTTTGAACCCCGAAAAATCTGCTCTGCAGTCGGGGGTCGTCTTATACGCCGGTAATTCAAAAAAAAAAAAAAGTGTAAAAAAAAAAAATTCATTACTCACCTGCCCCGGCGTTCTGTCGCGCTCCGGCAGGATGTCGCTCGCTCCGGCAGGCTGTCGCTCGCTCCTCGTCCCCGGCGCAGCATAGCTTTCTGAATGCGGGGCTTGAAATCCCCGCTTCCAGAAAGCTAATACACACGCCGGCAGCCATGACATCATTGAATGGCTGTGATTGGCTAAAGCGCACGTGGCTTCAGCCAATCACACTATTCAATGACATCATTGAATAGTGTGATTGCTAACACGTGCGCCTTCAGCCAATCACAGCCATTCAATGCTGTCATGGCTGCCGGCGTGTGTATTAGCTTTCTGGAAGCGGGGATTTCAAGCCCCGCATTCAGAAAGCTATGCTGCGCCGGGGACGAGGAGCGAGCGACAGCCTGCCGGAGCGAGCGACAGCCTGCCGGAGCGAGCGACATCCTGCCGGAGCGCGACAGAACGCCGGGGCAAGTGAGTAATGAATTTTTTTTTTTTTCTCCACTGAATACCGGCGTATAAGGTGACAGTTGGGGGGTCGTCTTATACGCCCCGTCGCCTTATACGCCGGTATATACGGTAAGTAATTTACGCTAGTGTTACTTTGGTAAATTATTCCTGTCTGAAACTCTTGGCCTCTTTTTCTTCAGATGGTCATGTGATCTCAATTCTAACCAGCTCAGATATGTTTGGGGCTATTGATTTAGTTTCTTATTACCTTCTCAGTCTGCCTGATGCTATTACATGGATATACCGCAAAATCTGCCTACAGGGGGACAAAGGCACTCCGATCACAGTTACTGATGATGATCACACAGATCCTGTCACACAGTTATATTAGAGGATATCACAGCTTATTCTCCTGATTGTATACTTATGATCTGTAGCTTATCTAAGTGAATATAAAAGCAAATGATAATTAAACTGTCCCCCCAGCAGGCAGAAATGGTATAGCCTCAGCTAATGCTGTACTGATGCATCATGGGATAGATGTGAAACTGAAAATAAAAGACTCAAAATGGTGCCTGATAAACATCAGACAGGGGGGTACACTGTAGGAATTTGGCTTCAACACATAAACGAGGCCTCTGGTGTGTGCCAGGCAATCAGATGATGGAGAAGGGCATGGAAAAATGTGTCGGAGTTCCCCTTTAATAATGGACTATTTTGCATTAATGAAATTGAATAAGTAGAAATGAAACTTCTCAGAGGATGTCAACGTTGTCAGTGGTAGGACTATATGTTTATGCAGCATTCAGAACAAACAAAAAAAACACTTTTACAATAGCATTCCATAGATAACATTTCTGTTCAGGGCAAAGTATTGTGAATGTACTTTAAACGTCCCCTGATGTCATTGAGTGAGATAGTCACTGCCTGCTTTTTATATATTTTTTTTCCTTGTGTATGGTATAGCGTGTGATGCTTTCATAATTACTTTGCAAAAAAAGAACATTTGGAGTCAAGGTCATAAATCATGTAATAGATTAGGGAAAAAACGAGGAAAACAAAACTCCAAACATTCTGTTGCCATGGCAACATTAAAAACTCTACAGAACGGTTTCAAACATTCTTAATTGATTTATTCTTTTAAACCTTTTACCATTTATTTCGAATTGAAACAAAAAAAAAAACCATGAAGCTTAATTTATTACAACTGCTATTTGTAATGCGATAAAGCAATATGGACAAGGCATGATGGAACAAAAGAAATTTGCGAACAAAGGGTCAGCTGAAAGGAAATTAACTTTATTGCGCATTGCATCCATTGTACAAATCATTATTTAACCCTTTGCTGCTTGCATCACTCTCTTTATGACCAAGATCATTCTCACTTTCCTTTTACATGGTGCTGGAGATGAGACAAAGAAGGAGACCAGGAGAGTCAGCGGTACATCAGCAACATGTTTCAGCCCCATATCGGTGCCTTCATCTGACCTGTCAATGAAGCAAATAGGAGCAGAAATCATTTACTGAGTAAGGAAATGCACTTAAGGGGAATTGCGTTGACTTGTAAACTCTGCACTAAAGCACAGTACCTCCTCCGGATATGCATCCCCATATACGACATAGCTGAACATGGCGCATTGACATGTGCTATTCTTATCAGACAACAATAGGATATGCTGCGATTTTTTTTTTTTACTCTGACTATTCATCCAAGTTAAAAAAAAAGCCTGTGTGCATACATCTATTCAAATGAATGGGTACTATTTATGTCTATTTTTCAGACCAAGAAATTATCCATGTGCATGTACCCTTATTAGAGATGAGCGAGTATACTCGCTAAGGCACATTACTCGAGCAAGTAGTGCCTTAGCCGAGTATCTCCCCGCTCGTCTCTAAAGATTTGGGGGCCGGCGGGGAGCCAGGAGCGGCGGGGGAGAGCGGGGAGGAACGGAGGGGAGATCTCTCTCTCCCTCACTCCCCCCGCTCCCCCCTGCTCCCCGCCGCAACTCACCTGTCACCGGCGCCGGCCCCCAAATCTTTAGAGACGAGCGGGGAGATACTCGGCTAAGGCACTACTTGCTCAAGTAATGTGCCTTAGCGAGTATACTCGCTCATCTCTAACCCTTATACATTACAAAATATGAAATCCATTATGAAAATTCACAACAAAAAGGCATGCTGCAGATTTAATAATCTGCAGCATGCCCTAAAATCCAAATACATTTTTTGAATGTTAATATGGTTTTAAAATACCTATATCACTTATTCACCTGAAAGGCAATTCAATAGTTACGAAAATAATACAATAAAATATACGGAGCAATAATGAACAATGAAATCTAATTTTTGACCATTTTACAAGCTCAAATGAGCAAATGGAGGTGAATATGAAGAAAAGAAAAGTGGTGATACTCTAGTACCCTGTTGTACCACCTGTAGCTTTAATACAAGATGTCATACGAGTGGTCATGGAGGGTCTAGTACTCTGTTGGACCACCTCTAGCTTGGATAAAAAATGTGACATGCCAGGCATAAAGGCTTTAGTATCCTGCTGTACTGCCTCTAACGTGGATACAAGATGTCATACGAGCAGGCATGGAGGCATACAGGTTCTGTATGGTATCCTGTGGCATATCGGTCCACATTTGCCTCTAGATAATTGAAATCCGTAGGCTGTCAAAATTGTCTTACCAAATGGTCCCATACATGTTCTATTGGTGAAAAATCTAGTGACTGGGCAGGACGTTGAAGTGTGGCAATGTTATAGAGACATTCCTGTGACACCCTTGCTTTGTGAAGCCAAGCATTACCCTGCTGGAAAATGCCTCTTAGAAGCCCTGCCATGAGAGACACCACATGTTGCAGTGGCCGGGGCCAGACCTTTGGCCAGGAAGAGACAGCGGGGATTCAATATGGCGCGGGGTCACAATGGCACTACGGTCTCCTCCAAATACATGGCCTGGCTAAGATACACGCAGGGGAATAACATCAGCAACCATGCTATGGAACTCCTGGTGCTAATCTATTTACGTGACGCCAGTGCCTCTTCTGAGTGATAAATCACCCGAGTTGAATAAATAAGTCCACAGTTAAAAATGTAGTTTTAAACCGGAGGCCTACAGTTTTCTTTTACTCACAATTTCCAACTTTGATTTTCGAAGAATAATGCACGACAGACAGTCTTAGTTACAACACTTTGGTAATTAGGAGTCACTTTTCTCCTGTAGTACAGTCATCATCAGTTTCAGTTATCTGATGGTTGAATTCTTAACAGAACACGGAGGGGAAACACTTATTCCTCATTCACCACTTGCTACATCCCTGAACTCGCTTCTCTAGTGGCTTTCTTGCAGTGCAGTTTGCTTATGTGAAACTTGTCCTCCGACCTGCAATCGCAGAGTCAGTCCCTTCTCTCCAACATGTAGTTAAGCAGGGGAGTGTGTGATACCATTCACCAACTCCTTACACAGGATATGGTCTCTGAGCTCCATTCCCCAGAGGGGATACGTCCCATGGCAATTTGGAAAAGGCACAGATCTCGGCCCAGGCAGAAGCAGCAGAGCCATCTGCTCACATGTCCTCCTCCACCAAAAACACCTCTACTCTCTCTCGACACTACCAGCTCCCAACCTCTCTAATGGCCAATTACACCAGTCAGAGCAGGTTAGGGAGACAGACACACAACACCACCAAAAATCGTGACACTACCATGAACACAGTACATAGTCCACCATACACACAAAGACAATCCAACTGGGGTAGACAAACACCACCTAAAGGTACCCTAACTCTGTGCCACTACACATGTGGCTTCAGCATGTCCTGAACATATCGCTGAGCTGTCATTGTCCCTCATACCACTACAAGGGGTGACCGACTGTTGTATTCATTGACCATCATACCAGCATTGGGGACAGGATTGAGGCCCTCATGCTAAGGTCTCCAGCCATCATCAATGCCCAAAATAAACCTGGATTTGTCACTGAAGACAACCCAGTCCTGGAGCAATCTAGTTTTGTCGTTCATCATACCACTGCAAACGAGGCAATGGTGGGTGTCAAAGTTAGTATGTAATGGGCACTGTGAGACCAAATTAACTTCAGCCAATTGCCTGGAAAAGGTTCTGACAGATAGAGGGGCCTAAAATGATGGTGCCACCTGTCTCTGGATGGTGGACAATGAAACAGTTGGAGCTGCTCATGCTTGCCGGATGATCAGACGATCTACTGGTGGTCTGCCGAAAGCGTCCTGAGACTGGTCGCCTTGTGTGCAGGACATCATGCAAGAACTGGTACCAACACCTCTTAACAGTCTGGTCACAGCGGCCCAGGTGGCAGATAATTCATCAATATATCCAGCTTTTTGCACCCTAGTAATATGCATCCTCTCAAACTCTGTTAACTGGGCAAAATCTCTTGGATTGCATCGTCAAGGCATCTAGCAGTCAACAAGCTCTACACAATAGGTCTATAAGAGCTTGAAAAAGAGGTCTATTACACACAAGTAGCCTCTGGGAACCTTTTATAGACTAAGGGTGGAAACAATTTTAGGGCCTGAGATGGAAAGACTGTTCATCTTATCCCGTAATCATTTGCATATCCGATGTAACCGCATGCCAAGTTTTGCAGCAAAACGACAAGTCCTTCAAAATGCTCGTAATATGTTTTTTTTTTATACAAAGAGTGTACTTGCATTGGATGTGGGCTTAGACTTATATTTATGAAAATCATACATATTGTATAATCATTCATAAAAAAAAATCAGGCATAATGTGCATAGTCATGGTATTCTGAAAACATAATTATTGGTTGCAGATATTGTCATTTTTCTAGTTTCGTATTGTCGCTGCAGACTAATTGCAGTTTGAGCTGAAATGAAAACACAGTTATTAAATCTTTGTGAATTTGGAGAAAACATATTTTGCATCTCTTTGAATGTGTTATGTCTCCAGCATTTATCTGGTTTGCCTCAGCTCACTTGGTCAGCTTCATTTTAAGGTACATTTCAGAAAATAATAGGAGTAAGCACCTTAAAAAATACACATCTGGCTACTTTTGCAAGAACTCTGAATTTTAAGACAGTTATTCATATTAAAGGAACCTGTCCCACCACCTCTAAAACAGTCTTCACTGACTGGCAAGGTATGAAAAATCCATCACTTGTAATGCTCTATATTTTCCTAATGAGCTCCATAATTAGGTCCAAAGTTTTCTTGTGCCATATTTAAATCAGCAGAGAAGAGTCATCTGGCCTAGAAGAGTTAAGCTAATTCATGAGCTGCCAAGCTAAGCACACCCCCTTTCACTTAACGCCTCCTTCACACAGGAGACAAAGTTGCACAATTTTCGCGCGCTGCAACAATGATAAGTCGTTTTCTTATGGGTTCTGTCACATTTCCGAGGTTTTGTAGCATGCAACATTACAAGTCAAAAACAGTAGTAACCGGCAGCAGACAAGAATGTTGAAAGATGCAAAAACGTTTATTTACCCCATTACAGCAAAATGTAGCGACGTTTCGGTCAAAGAGACCTTCCTCAAGCTAATACAAATACATTGAAGTGCATACTATATATAGGCAATGTGAAACAAACAGACCAATAACATCATGCAATTCACAGATGTACCTCATAGATCGCTGATTACCCCGTTCGCCACGTTCAGGCTGGTGTCCGGCGCATGGGAGATGACATCATATCTCAGTCGACTCAGTCTGTGTAAATACATACATCCGATCCGTTCCGCGCCGTCCCTGTGTCTGCGCATGTGCGGGATCTCAATCATCGCGTGAACAAGCGCTCGGTCCTGTTGGAACGCGGAAGAGCTTTGTGTTCTCCCAGCGCAAATGTATTGTTGGAAGTACATAATAACATGACATGATCCGTTGGGATAGGGGAAAAGTATTGGAGATGTAACCTTTGCTCCGCTGTATTTATACAGCGGGGGACCATGGTAACCACTGATGCAGAGTTAAACAGTCTATTCTGCCACATGGCGCATCCGCTGGGAGAACACAAAGCTCTTCCGTGTTCCAACAGGACCGAGCGCTTGTTCACGCGATGAATGAGATCCCGCACATGCGCAGACACAGGGACGGAGCGGAACGGCTCGGATGTATGTATTTACACAGACTGAGTCGACTGAGATATGATGTCATCTCCCATGCGCCGGACACCAGCCTGAACGTGGCGAACGGGGTAATCAGCGATCTATGAGGTACATCTGTGAATTGCATGATGTTATTGGTCTGTTTGTTTCACATTGCCTATATATAGTATGCACTTCAATGTATTTGTATTAGCTTGAGGAAGGTCTCTTTGACCGAAACGTCGCTACATTTTGCTGTAATGGGGTAAAAAAACGTTTTTGCATCTGTCAACATTCTTGTCTGCTGCCGGTTACTACTACTTTTGTCTGGACTGCATTTGTGGAGCCCGTCTGGTTTGGACTCCTCTACTGGCGTTTGCAGCTTTATTGCCTAACTCTATTGGAGGATCGTTGCAGTGCTGCTGTGAATCGATTTCTACTTCTGATTACAAGTCAAAAACGTCATGTGTTTCACAATATGCACGAGCCTTACAAGGTTTTGTAGCCCATGTTTCCCTATAGAGCCTCCCTCTCTGTTGCATCGCTCAAAACCCTAAACTAAGCCCTAGCTGCAGAAAAAAAAAAATCACCTTAAAGTGAATGGCTGTGATTGGCTCATGAGTGCCCTGGCTCAGACAATTATTACCGGCACTTGATGAACCAATCACAGCCAGCCCTTCCTGGAGGCAGGGATTTTGATCCTCCAATCCAGGAAGGGCTAGCAGAGACTGAAGACAAATGTGGAGGTGAAGAAGAGACCCACGCTGGAGCAGGACAGCGTCTCTAAGATGATGTATTGTTTTTTTCTGCAGCTAGGGTTTATTTTCGGGTAGGTCTTATATTCCATGCCACCCTCCCCCCCCCCCCCAAAAAAAAAAAAAAAAAAGATAGGTACTGCCTTATCTTTTTTTGGCCGTAGTATTAAGGGCCAAGAAAAAAGCTTGTGAAATCGAAACTTCTGAAAGCCATTGAAATCAGTGGTTTAGTTCTGTCTTGTTAGACGGCCGTAATTATCACGGCTGCATAACAGGAGTGGAACACAGTAATTTGAATCTGCCCTTAGGCCTTCACAATCCACCATAAATAAGCACACCTAGATACATTTTTTTGCTTCCACATGCATATTTTTACCTACACGCACCCAGTTATACACTTTCACATACAATACTGTAACACACAGTGACACATACAGATATTCTAGCAATATCCGCCAGCCCTGGTAAGTACAGGTTTCCAAGCAACAGTCAGAGGAGTGTTTGGTAAGGTGTAGAGGGTCTGTGGTTGGCAGAATTCCTAGGCTGGGTTAGTGTGACAGTATAGAAGGAGAGGGTAGACGGATTTAAGTTAGTTTTCCAAGTACTAGCTAATCTTGAGCTTGAGAGAGGCCTGGGAGGAACAAGGACAAAGGCAATGCAGTGGGAAGGAGAACATCTAAAGTGTGAGTACTCAAGAGCAAGAACGTTTTGGTAGAAGAGGAAAGAGAAAAGAGGAGAGCAGATGGAGATCAAAGTCAGCCATAAATAGGGACAGCAAGAGAAAAAGCCAAGTCGGTCAGACACAGGCACAGCCAAGGAGCAAGACTGGAGGGAAAAGCACAGAGGATAAATATAGTTCCTGGTATCAAGCCCCTGAGAGAATACAGAAATAATTAATGCCTGCAATTGTAACTGTTATGTCTAAAGTCATTTAATGTGAATTGTATGCTACAAGTCAAGCTAATCCCTCCACTGCTGTTGAAGAATAAAGCTGTTTTGGTTTTCTTTTACAACCGTCTCCTGGAGTACCTTCCTACCATCAATTCCATTTACAACATCTGCACTGAGGTACCATATCAGGCACTCCAACAAGGACAGAGATCTTACCCCCATTTTTGTTTAGTTCTCAACTTTTTGTACTTTGTTATTTTGCTTGGAACAGATCCCTACCCATACACGAGCTGGCATCATGGCAAATCAACATCTTCTTCTACCCGACTACATGGGCAGCATCCCATTGGGGTATCACCATCTTACCCCGCCCGACTCTGCGGGCAGTGGGCCATAAGAACTGCAGAAATTTACCACTGTATGTGTCTTACTGCACCAGATCATAATTTTCCACGTCTAGGGGAGCAGCAGAGCCACCGTGACTACCATCTTAATTCCCTGCTGCTCTTTCCCCTTATCGTTGGTCTGCACTCGGTTCTGCTCACTACACATGTCTGCGACACATGGGACAATTCTACAGCATCAGTCAGCTGGGTATCCTTCAGGCAGTCTCCTTTCTCAGCAGACCACCCCCTAGATCTGTCTCCTTCTCTGCTATCACCTCTGCCCAACCATTCCATACACTCAGTTTAATGGTCGGACATATGGCAGTAAAACTGCAACACTGTATTCTGTGGCATTGAACTTTTTCTTGCTTTTTCAATA
The DNA here is from genome assembly GCF_035609145.1 of Eleutherodactylus coqui. Taxonomy (NCBI): domain Eukaryota; kingdom Metazoa; phylum Chordata; class Amphibia; order Anura; family Eleutherodactylidae; genus Eleutherodactylus; species Eleutherodactylus coqui. The sequence continues at coordinate 33,288,550 of NC_089838.1, forward strand.
ATTTTTAAAAGGCTTGTGTTGTGTTAAGATAACTTGTTGCAGCAAGTTAACAGTTTGAGTTAAATTTTGGCATGACTGGTAATAATGGTAGAGATATGTTGTAGTTTAACATTCTAGAATGCTGCAGAATTTACAAGTGAACACAATACTGATGTGAGACAGAGACAGAGTACACAATGACATTCTGTGACTTACAGGTAATGTAGTCTCTGACTTTAGCCATTCCTCTTTTTCTCCATCTAGTACAGAACTTTATGACTTCATCCAGCTAATTCTTGCTTCTCAGGAATTTGTGGCTCAGACATCTTTGAGCCACACATGCCAGAAAATTACACAACTCTCTGTGCCCCTGAAATAAATTCTAAAATGCACTGTGCCCACTGAAATCAATTATACTTTTCTCTATCAAGTTCCAGATCACCATGTAGACTTCTTCCAGTAATTTCTCTCTGCACACAAACTCCCCATCCAGTTAATACCCACAGTTCACTTCTTGGAGCCCCCATCACAGAAATTATGTCCCTTTTCTGATCCCCACAATAGTACTAAGCCCCCTTTTTGACCCCATCACCACTACTCTTATTTCCTGACTGCACAGTTAATGCTACTTTACTGAACTTCTTAATAGCCTGCTCCACGTCTCACACATCACAGTGTATGTCCTGAGAGCATGAAGCACTTCAATTTTACTCTCTTGTTTTCTTCTCTCTGGTTCTTCCTACTCTGAGGTTATAGAGTGGGGGAGAAAAGAGTGGAGCACAATTAAAGATACACTATCATTTTTTGCATTATTGTTTGATTAACCCCTTATGGACCAGGCTGTTTTGTACCTTAAAGGGGTTGTCCCGCGCCGAAACGTGTTTTTTTTTTTTTCAACCCCCCCCCCCGTTCGGCGCGAGACAACCCCGATGCAGGGACTTAAAAAAAAAAACAGCACAGCGTTTACCTGAATCCCCGCGCTCCGGTGACTTCTATACTTACCGGTGAAGATGGCCGCCGGGGTCTGCTCCCTCCGTGGACCGCAGGGCTTCTGTGCGGTCCATTGCCGATTCCAGCCTCCTGATTGGCTGGAATCGGCACGTGACGGGGCGGAGCTACACGGAGCTACACGGAGCCCCATTGAGAACAGAAGAAGACCCGGACTGCGCAAGCGCGGCTAATTTGGCCATTAGATGGCGAAAATTAGTCGGCTCCATGGGAACGAGGACGCTAGCAACGGAGCAGGTAAGTAAAAAACTTTTTATAACTTCTGTATGGCTCATAATTAATGCACAATGTACATTACAAAGTGCATTAATATGGCCATACAGAAGTGTATAGACCCACTTGCTGCCGCGGGACAACCCCTTTAAGGACCAGACACTTTTTAGGGATTTTACCCATGTGGTGGTTTTACTGACCTATTTTTTTTGCTGCTGTTTTTTTTCATGACATATAGGGCTATTTTTTAATATCTTTTCTACTGACCCCTTTTCCCCGTTTTTCAATTTTATTGGGGGTAAAAAGCTTAAAAAATGATTTTTTTTTAACATTTCTAGTTATTTTTTCAAATTAGTATATTTATGCTAAAATAAAGTAAGGGACTGGGTTACTCATTTTGTTTTGGAGGTTTTGATATATAATATGTATGGTTTTGGATTACAGTGTGCATACGGCGAGGGTTTTGGTTGGCGTCTGCTTTGGGTTATTATTCCGGCCATAATTTAACTATCAGCTGGGTCTTTAAGCCCGGGACCAAGTGCCGTATATTTACCATGCTTGGTCCTTAATGGGTTAAAAATGTTGCAGTTTATCTCCTGCAGCTTCTACTTAATTGTAGGTAGACATGGCACTCTAATGGCCCTTTTACACGGGACCACAGTCGTGTAAACGACTGCATGAGTGCTGGCGTCACCGCTAAGATCGTTAGCGCTCATGCAGAGTCATTACACAGGCAGAGATCAATGCTGGATCGCAGGCTTCCTGCTAGCTTCTCACTCAGTGAATGAAAGCCTACAATCCTGCGATGGTTTTTATGCTGACTGAAAGTCAATGATAAGAACTTGTGAAAGAATAGTGAGTAGAGATGAGCGAGCACGCTCGGTTGAGGCAGTTACTCGAGCGAGCATCGCTCTTCTCAAGTAACTGCATACTCGTCCGAGCAGATTTGGGGGAGCTGCGGGGGGCGGCGTGGGGAGCGGGGGGAAGAGTGAGAGAGATCTCTCCCCCCCCCCCCCCCCGCTGCCCATCCGAATCTGCTTGGACGAGTATGCAGTCACTCGAGAAGAGCGATGCTCGCTCGAGTAACTGCCTTAACCGAGCGTGCTCACTCATCTCTAATAGTGAGCGATTTTTTTTCTGTCCTGTGTAAAAAGACCCTGAGTCATCAGTCCATCCAGACTGACAGATATCCTACTGAGACTGAGGGTGGTTTTAGATGGCCGTATGCACAACTATGCTCACCGCTATGGAGTGTAGTTGCGCATGAACATTTTCTTTTTCTTCTCCAACTGTTCAAACTCCCCGCCATAGCACAGGAATTTGAAGAAAAAACACGAGAAGGTAGGTGCAAGATAGGGCAAGTCCTGGCTTTTCTCGGGAGTAGTATTCACACCTGAGAAAAAAGCTAATGAAAATGATACCAGTGAAATCAATGCTTTCGGTTCATCCCATTATGAGGACGTGATTTTCACGGCTGTAGAACAGGACTAAAACACGCTCATCTGTTTAAGCCCTTAGGGCGGCCTCACACGAGCACCCGCTATGTGCAGCATATAGAACCCATTCACTTCAATGGGTTCCTTCTAGAGATAAGCGAGTATACTCGCTAAAGGCAATTGCTCGAGCGAGCATTGCCTTTAGCGAGCATCTCCCCGCTCAAGACTGAAGGTTCAGGTGCCGGCAGCGGGCAGGGAGCTGCGGGGGAGAGCGGGGCGGAACGTAGGGGAGATCTCTCTCTCCCTCTCTCCCCCCCGCTCCTTCCTGCTGACTGCCGCTACTCACCGCTCCCCCGCGCCGGCACCCGAACCTTCAGTCTCGAGCGAGGAGATACTCACTAAAGGCAATGCTCGCTCGAGCAATTGCCTTTAGCGAGTATACTCGCTCATCTCTAGTTCCTTCACATTGGTGGTTTTCTACACGCAGGTGAAAAACATGCAACACGCTGTTTTTTTCTGTGCAATTGTGTACGGCAGGCTGCCCGTCTGCCCGGGTTTAATCAAAAACACCTGAGCCTAGCGAGTCAGCTGACCCGCCTCCTGAGCATGCTGACCTACTTACAAGTACTCTGCCCTCCTACTTAGTAGGTAGTCTGCCCTACTCCAACATGGCAGTACTTGGACCGCACAGATGCAAGCGGTCTCGGGAATGTAATAAAGTACAGTAGAATCTGGGTGCAATAACTCGCGATCGTCCGCCATGCATATTGCATATACATCCTGCAATAGGGAGCATATATGCGCTTACACTTGTGTGAAGCCTCCCTCAGATTGCAGTTTCTGTATGTAGAAGCTACAGAAAACAAACGATGCAAAACTTTTAATGAAACCTCATTGCCGGAATGATTGTCAGCCCAATTGTTAATGGTAATTATTGGTTCCATACATTGACCGCTATAGTCGAAAAGTGTAAATTTCAATATCCTATTACAGTATTTATAGATCTGCACATTGGAGAAAGTTAATCCTGTTGTCTTTAGTGAAGTAATTCAGCGCTGAGCCTTACCAAGTACACAGCAGTCCCTGTAAAGATATATTGGAAAGCACAATAACAAACACTTAATTGGCTTCTTCTTTTGTCATAACACTTCAGAAACCAGTAGGATATTATGACAGATCATTAAGTTGCAAAGCGTTTAACGTTTGTGCACAGTGATATCTGCAGCGCACACAAATGTTCAAAAATGGTGGCCCTTTTGTTTTAATGAGAGGAAGGAGAACATGGCAGCTTGGTGATCAGGAAAGGGAAGCATGCTAATGATTTGATGGCTGCATTCTGCAGGAACAAGAATCTGCGTATTCTTAGATGTTTTATGTCAGAGATATAGAAACTCGAAAAAAGTATCATTCATTGATATTTTTCTTGAATATCTGAAGCCATATTAAATCATATGGTTCAAAGTTGTGGAAGCAACTACAGTCATTACGAGGAAAACAGCCATTGGGTAGCTTCCTGCATGAATATTTATAAAAGAGCGGACTGAAAAGTTTAATTCTTGTCATAATTGTATTTATACTAGCTTTGCACAGTCACATGCAGGGCACCCCTATCATTTTACCTGTCCTTGGCATTGCAAGCTTACTTGCAACCAGAGGCATAACATGAATCTTCTGGGCCCCAATGCAAAACCTGTAACAGGGCCCCCAACTAGAATGCTTTATTCATAGTACTGGGATCCCTATATGGAGAAGAGAGGCCTTATGGGCCCCCTAAGGCTCCTGGGTCTGGGTGCAACTGCATCCCCTGCACCCTCTGTAGTTACGCCCCTGCTTGCAACTATTGTTCAGTTGGAGCAAAAGTGGGAAACTGTTCAGATGGAGTAAAAAAATCCCAGAGATTGCAAAAACCAAAATCTTAACATATGTGTTGTCAAAAAGACCTGAGTAGGACGCCTTCATGCTGCGCCTTTAAAGCATTACTAGTTTTTACTCCACAGCACTGCACATAGATTGTCATCACTTACATCATTGGGCCCTGTCACCATGGGGTACACAGTTTATATTCACCTATTAATATGTTTTTTAGAAAGTGGAAAACCCATGCAAACATATTAACTGCATAAAGATGTTGGTTGGTTCTGCCCTTGTTGGTTTTGAACCCAGTCCCTAATGCTGGAATGCTAACCACTGAGCCACCAGGATGCCCAGAATCCAGTACTGAGAGATCAGCTTGTATTTTGCCTTTAACATTTTAAAGAAAGGGAAGAAAAAGCAGCTACAGAGTGTTGCTACCTCTGATGGCCTACCGAGTGCTTAACCCACATACACAGTGTTCAATACTACTATATACGATAATGTTCTTCATGCTGATTTTTTTTACTGTTTTTAACAAATTCTTCATTTTTGTTGCTTTTGCTTCCACAACTATAACATTCCTTTTTTTAATCTAAATGATGCTACCGTTAGTGATGAGCAATTATTGCAATTATTAGATTCTCCAAAAATAATCGGTGTGGCCCGATCCTCATTAAAGTCAACAGAAGTAAAAAAATGGGATCACTAATGTGGCCTTCAGATGCGTGCTGGTGGCTCAGTGGTTAGCGTTGTTGCCTCACAGCGTAGGGACTAATAAAATGTTTTATTAAACATTTTATTAGTCCCTATAGGGGACTTCAAGTTAAGATTACTTGTTTACTTGTACTGTACACTGTAAAGACCCTTTTACACGTAACGATAATCGCTCCAAATTCGTTCAAATGGCTAAAAGTGAGTGATATTTGTTATATGTAAACACGGGCAGTCGTGCACTATTCATGTAATTGTCTTTTAGCTCTGGATTTAGCGAGCATGGAAACCATTGTTAAGCCGCTGTGCCATTTAAATGCAGTTCTTTCAGTTTTTTGAGGCACAGCCCCATTTACATGGAACAAATGTTGGGCAAACGATGCCCGACACTCGTCCCCGCATGTATTAGCTGGTGTGCTGTTGCACAGGAGCGAGTAATGTTGGCTCGCAGTGGGGCGGCTGGAGGAGATTTCTCTCCCTGCTCTCACCCCACCCCTCTCCATTCACTTAACACAGCGGCTGTTCAGTAATGAACAGCTGCTGTTTACACTGAATGATCGGCGATCAGCTCATCACTTAAGCTGAATAAAATCCTGAGCGATGATCGTTCAGTGTTCTCTGCTAGAACACACAGGGACAAGTGTAGAGGATCCTTTGTCTGACATTTGTCCCTTGTAAATTAGGTTTTGTTTGCTTTGCATATTCAAGGAGCGCAGTGTTTACTCACGTTTGGAGAGGACAATGAACTCATTGTGAATGCAAGGGAGAAAGGCAATGGACTCTGCTGGCCAGATAATCTGTCCTGCAAACAGATGCCTAGCTGCTACTGAAGTTTACTTAGGGCCCATTTACACGCAAATATAATCTTTCAAATGACTGAACGATTGAAAGATTTTGCGATTTATTTGCATAAAGTGTTAATGGCCTTTAACACTTTATCATCTTTACTTGCATGTAAAAGGGCCCCAGGAGCTGTTTGCAGAGTCCAGCCTGTGATTAATCACACACCCATCTGTGCACTCAGCATTGTTCTGCTTAGACATAGACAATGTTATTTGTCGACTCCCATAGAGATAACAGCATGTTGTCTACTGAGAGATAAATGTGTTTTCTTTACTTCTTAGTAGATGAAGGGTGAATTTTAAGTTCACCTTAATATCATCTTTCAAGCAAAAAGTGCACTATGCCCCGGTTTACATATAACGGTTATCTGTCATTTTTGGTCATTTGAGCAAATTTTCAGCAATAATTGTTACGTGTAAATGGGCCTTTAGCTAATGAGGGAAAATATGGATTATTAGTAGAGATGAGCGAACGTACTCGGTAAGGGCGATTTCGCAATCGAGCACCGCGATTTTCGAGTACTTCACTACTCTGGTGAAAAGTACTCGGGTGCGCTGTGGGTGAGCGGGGGGTTGCAGTGGGGAGTGGGGGGGAGAGGGAGAGAGAGAGGGCTCCCCCCTGTTCCCTGCTACTACCCCTCACTCCCCTCTGCAACCCCCCGCCCCACAGCGCACCCGAGTACTTTTCACCCGAGTAGTGAAGTACACGAAACTCGCGGTGCTCGATTGCGAAATCACCCTTACCGAGTACGTTCGCTCATCTCTAATTATTAGGTGTGAGTAATTTTGTTAAAAATGTTGGTAGTTCATTAACAATTCAATCAGTCGTGTGGTTGTTTAAGTGATAATTGTAGCGTGTAAAAATGCCTTAATACTTCCATATTGCAATGATGCTGATTAAGGTCTACCACAGGCAGAGTTTCATGGGTATCCATGCATGACTGCCCTGGTAGCCATCAGTGCTATGTTAACCCATCAGCACCCCACAATTGTGTCCCAGTAGGGCGAAATTGAGCTCCCACCTCTCCCACTTGCTGTTTAGACACTTGCACAGTTTTGACTGAACCATCTAAACAAGTAATGCCAAAATCAGTTGCCGGCAGCTTCCAGCTGTCAAAAACTGCAGGGCTATATATTTACATGATGCAGTTGGGAAGTGGTTAAACACGTTCTTGGAAACTTTTTTCCACTTTTCTCAGGGAGTATATACTACGTGGACAGTTTATCATTATTTCAGAAGGGTTTAAGCTGCCATTAACCCACTCAGCAGTATAAGATTTTACGTACATTGCTATTGCACCCCTCCTCTTTATAGTGAAGGGTTTAATTATGTTCCTAGCAATTGCCTTGCAAAATGACTCAGTGCAGAAGAATACAGAATGTGTATTTTTTTTCTTTGGGTTTTGTAGAGTTTTCTTAACAGGTACTTATTTAAGTCTATTGATTTCTGGAGGTTAGGAGAAGATAGGCCTCAGGCTGTGTTTATGTAGTGCAGAAAAAGAAAATTGTATGTATCTATATAAAGAAATGGAGAGCTGGAGATATGAAGACCACCACGTAACAATGCATGCGTTTATCCCTTGCTTATCTCTCAACATTTTAGCTTTATCAGGCTACAGTAGATTGTCATTCATCTGGGTCTACCAGGGACATCCAAATAAAAACCTTAATGGAAACAAAGGAGAACACTAGGTAATGATAAGGGATAGTGTTGCTGAAAAGACACACAATCATCATTCGAAAGCCTTGCAGTCACATGTAAAAGGAACAATAGTAGGAGAAAATTACATCTTTTCAACTGATCTACAGAATCGGAAAATGTATAATCAGTGTGGGCAGTGGACGTCTCTACAGCAAAGGGATGGATATACTGTAGTATGCACTACTAAGCTACAGTAGTTACTGTATATCCAGTTGCAGATAGTTGTTTGAAAGGGCAAGCAATAAGCCTGGGCATTCGAATCATCTCAATAGCTCTATAGCAACTTCTGAATTGGGAAATATATTGCAAATGTTAATGTGGTTAACTATTGTTATTACAACTCTAACCTAAAGGGGTTGACTCAGAAACAACCCTTTTTAGTTGATTTTGCCAGGGAAAGCTGCTGAATAGAAAATGTAGCATTACATGGTGATCATTAAGTTGAATGGCTGCTTATGTACTGTAATAGTCAAACATGGATAGCTTGAGTTGGCCATAATGGGGATTGCATTTAGGTTGCTAATATGCAAGGCATTTGGAAAGTCTTCAAAGCCTTTCACCTTTTTTTCCCCATTTTTTAATGTAATTAAGTATTTTTCCATTTTTTATGTTGCAGCCTTGTGCAAATGAAACAGAAAAATTCAAATTTTCCCCCATCATTCTGCACTCAATACCAAAAATGGCAAAGTGAAAACATAATCTTAGAAATCTTAGTAATTGTTTTAAAAATTAAATACTAACATTTTGCATACACATGAGTATTCAGACCCTTTGGTATGACACTTGAGATTTAGCTCTGGGGGACTCTTATTTCTCTTGATGATATTTGAGTTGTTTCTACACCTTGATTGGAGTCATTTGTGGTAAATTCAATTCATTGGATGTGATTTTAAAATAATAAGGTCTCACAGCTCACAATGCATATGAGAGCCCAAACCAAGCCCCAAGGAGGAAAGTACAGCCTGAAGAGCACAGAGACAGGATTGTATGGAGGTGCAGATCTGGAGAAGGATACAAAAAAATGTTTGCTGGACTGAAATATCCCAAAAGCACAGCAGCCTCCATAATTCTTAAATGGGAGAAATTTGGAACAAACAAGACACTTTTTTAAAGCTGTCTGATCCACCAAACTAAGTACTCAGTGGAGAAGGACCTTGGTAAGTCAGGTAACCAATAACTCAATGGTTGCTCTGGCTGAGCTCCAAAGATCCTATCCGCAGATGAGGGAAACTTCCAGGTCAACCATCATTGCAGCACTCCACCAATCTGGGCTTTATGGCAGAGTGACTATAAATAAGCTTTTTCTCAGTAAAAGACACATGAAAGCCTGTCTTGAGTTTGCCAAAGAGCACCCAAAGAACTGTCAGACATGTGAGAAACAAGATTCTCTGGTTTGATTAAATCAAGATTTAACCGATTGGCCTCAATTCTAAGCATTGTGTCTACAGGAAACCAGGCATTGCTCATCACCTGCCCAATACCATCCCTACAATGAAGCCTGTTGGTGACAGCATCATGCTGCAGGGGTGGTTTTCAGCCACTGAGGCAGGGAAACTGGCCATGGTAGATGGAAAGCTGGATGAAACAAATTACAAAGATATTCTCAATGACATGCTGCTCCGGAGTGCAAAGGAACTCAGACTTGACAGAGGGTTTGCTTCCAGCAAGACAATAACTCTAAGCACACAGTCAAGAGAATACAGGATTGGCTTAGGGGCAACTCTGAAAATGCCATTGAGTAGGCCAGCCAGAGCTCTGACTTGAACTATTAGGGAAGTGGATGTGGATCCACTGCGTCAACCTACCAAATATGTGATGACACAATCTGGCAAGGCTGACAGCTGATCCTCTAGTGTGTGGAGGTGAGATACCAGATGACTTTGACCCAGTCCAGGAATGTAAACTTGGGAAGATAGCTAGCCCTAAGCTAGTATGCAGGAGAGGAAAGACCCTGCCTGTAAGTAGGGCTGGCGTCCTGATAAGAATTACCCTGTGGTCTTCCTCTGGGTGCTGCCTGACCCTGACAGGACAGAACACTTATATGACAAAAGACAGACCAGGACTGGGAGGAATCAAGGGTCAGGGGAAGAGACAGGCTTGCAAGGAAACACAAAGGAACAGGTGCAGAGCATATACAGAGGAGTGCAAGAACAGACAAGATGACAAAGCACAGGGCACATAATGCAAACAGGTTACTTGCACAAACAGGAGCAAGCTAGGAGCCAGAGAGCAGGTCTGAAAGAACATCAACTCTGCAGCACTGATGTGAAGTCCCAGCACAGCTATATAGGAAGACGATTGGCAAAGAGCCTACAGCTGAGCAGAGAAGCCTTAGAGCAATTAACCATAGCAGTGCTGGAAGCAGGTAAGAAAGCTCAGGTTACAAGGAGAGCAGGACGATGTCCGCATCTGCCAGCACCAGGGAGAGGGAAGGTAGTCTGAACAAAGGATCTAACATGAACCCAATCGAACATCTCTGGAGAGACCTGAAAATGGCTGTTTATTAAAGGTCCCCATCCAACCTGACGGACCTTGAGAATGCTTATATCAATGCAAAATTCTAGTTTTTCACTCAACCCCTAAACACCACAGGACAGTAAGTTTATGGCTTGGCTGGGGGCACGTAACGCAACAGGACGCAAACTTACGTCCTGTGGCTCGCACAGGTTCACTTCTGTGACTGATAACCAGCCTCTCGCTGCAACAGCGGTGATTGATGAGTACCTTGATCCTTACTCTTAACCCCGTACATTCTGCGATCAGTATTCATTACGACATGTAAAGGGTTCACAGAGGGAGTGGTCTCCCTCTGTGATGTCATGGCAACTGGTACTGACGTACTACAATGCATTATTATAGTGATCATAGCTTATATGGTTCAAGTCCCCTACAGGATCATAAAAAATGAAAAAGAAAAATAGTGTAAAAAAACATGTAAAAAATCCACATATCTGTCATCATCGTATCGACCTGCACAATGAATTGAACATATTATTTATCCTGCATGGCAAAATAAAAAAAACTGGTGAAATTAACAAATTAAGCATTTTGTCTCCTTTTTTTACGTCGTTTTTACGCAATAAAAGTGATCAATAATTTGTATGTACCTCAAAATGGTATCAATAAAAAGCAGCAAATCGCCTTACAAAAAAACAGGCCCTCCAAGAGAGCAATCCACAGAAAAATAGAAAAATTATGGGAATTTGAAGGCAACAATGTAAAAAAAAGTGATTTTCCAACAAAAAAAGAGTTTTCTCATTAAACCCGACCATACAATATTGCCATGTGCTAGCAAAATTCTTGAATTCAGAAATGCACATCTTAACCACTGGATGGGCATAGTGAACATATATAGGATGGAGATCTTGTGACAAGGATCACAAAATCATTTTGTTTTGAAATTCTGGTTATCTTATAACATACACAAGTGTCTCAATTTCAATTCTATCCTTTCCTTCGACTGACTCGTGGATACTCTGTAGGCCAGTCCTCTCCAATCTTCTCTATTCTCTATGGCTGCTTTCAATTGCCTGGTAAGAGCTGGCCAAAATGGCCAAATTTTACCAGCTGACCTTCATTTTTTTGCTATTATGTGTGATGATTATTGGCAGCCATTTGCTAAAAATGTAATTAGACACATTGGACAATTTTGGCAGTAGTTGTCTAAAAATACAAGTGTATGCCATGATCAGCCAAATTCAGCCAATCTTTTGTGATTGTGCAAGTCCATTGTATATTTTTAAAAACTGGCTCTCTGATAGGCCAGTTTTCTCTTCCATGTAGCTGGTGCCGTCTTTCGTATGAACGACCTCACTGACGATTAGCTTGACTCAGGCTGATGCTTATGTGTACAGCTGACTTTACAAAGCATCTCTTTCCTTTGGCTCATAGAGGACCATCTCAAGTGAGGCAGACAGTCCATGATATGTATATGCTCAAATAGGACATTCGAATAGGGCATGTCTTCATGAGAGAACTATTAAGTAGAGATACATTTTTATTTAGTATTAAATTATTGTAAGGTCTACTCCAATGTTTTCCAACCAGGGTTCTCTAGAAGACAGCAGGTTGCTTCAAAACGTGGTCATGGATTCCTTTATTGCTACAAGTTGAAAGACTATTCACTAACAGTATGGATGGACATCCAAATTAGCCAGTGAACTGGCATCTAACTACCCTTTTTGTTAACTCCATACAGTCCTGTTGCGAAAACCGACCAACGAATTCATAAACAGGGGTTGGGGGCAGACTGAATGACGAGTATAATACAGGGGTTTCTGGGTTAGTAGATGCCTGAGAGAAGACAACTGAAGGTTGTAGAAATTAAGGTGAGGCCTAAGATCTTTCCTTGATGTGCTCCCACTACACTGGCCAATGAAGTAAATCACCTGCCCTTAAAAGGGTAGCACCACATATGAAACCTAAATTAATTCGCTATACATTCCTGGGTGTAATATAGAGAAGAGGGAATATGTAAGGAAAGGATTAAACAAATTAGACAAATAAATAAGCTGAGGTCAGAGTTCAAGAACAGCAAAAGTCAGTAGCAGAGAAAAAGAAGCAGACAGTTATTGTAGCGGTTTCAGGGACGGGGTTGGAGCCTCAGGTGTAGTAGCAGGTGGTCTCGGTTTGTGGCTTGGTTGTGATTATTTTGTAGTGGTTTCGGGCACTGGGTTGGAGCCTCAGGTAGCCGCAGGTTTGAAGAGTAGTCAAGTACGAGCCAGGAGTCAGCAACGGCAGGTCTTGGTTTGAAGTACAGATAAATGAGGTGGGTAATGTAGTCAGAAGAGAAGCCAGGAGTCAGCAATGGGAGATTGAAGTTTGCAGTACCGATAGATAAGGTGGGTAACATAGTCAAAAGAGAAGCCAGAATTTGGTACCAGGAGGTCTTGTAGCAATAGAAGAGGAGCAGGCAGAAGTGGAGCTTGATTAATCAATGCTAGCAGAATAATCATGCTCTGGTACAGTGACAGGATCAGGCTTTTATAATTAGCCCAATCAGGAACAGATGTGGGTCAGGACCAGGAGGCAGGAGTTGGATAACTGGAATCATGAAACAAGGCTGAGAGCCATGCAAGGGAACTGTTCACAGGCTGGACGGCTCAATAGTGAGAGCTACTGACTAGAGCACCAGAGGTCCCCAGTTCAATTCCTGACAGTCATAGTTCAAGGGACAATGTCCAAAAAGGAAGACACTAGAAGAACACTCAAGAGCACAAAGGCTAACACTCCTAACCACTGAATGGGGCCAGTAAACAAATGAATTACTGGCATCCTCTGCAAAGTGGATCTGAAATAAAAAACCCAAATAAGTCACTGTTAGTCTGACTAAGACTGAGACTCAGCCAGCCTATCAGCTCAACATTAGAAGAGAGATATTCCTCCCTTTGATTGCCACTTCACATGTGCTGGCTCGTGCATCAGGTGGCTCGCCGCTGATGCCATGTCAAACTGAACCCACAAATGTGCCCCATCCCCATTAGCACCAATAGCATTGTAACACCTTTCCTCATTTGCCAATTCTGAACCTGAAACCAAAGAGAGAAGCAAGGTATTTGTGAGGTCAAAAGCACATTTGATCTTTGTTCAGGGTGACATGGGGCTGTAAATTAGTAAAAGAAAGAGAAGGAGTGCTATTCAACTTTTGCTGTGTGTGGTTGCCGCGTGCGTTGCTTGAAATGTTCATAAAGCTATAGTCTAATTGATAGAAAAAGTTGGGTAAAATATCAAGCTGCCTAAATTGCTTCAGCAATTTTTTTAAAACTGGGTTCAATTTTCATTTTATCATTATAATATTGAATGTGACCTGTTAATCATTCAGAATATTTTAGCACTGGTAACAATTTAAGATTACAGCAGTTATCAATCTTTGACATTTTCCTACATTTTGATAGTAAGCTGACATTTGAAGATGGCATAATGTTCTGTAAGTTAATCAATTATATCCCTGCATGAGTTACTTGAACACCTGGGTGATATGTATTTTTAATATATGATGACAGATACATTAGATAGATAGATAGATAGATAGATAGATAGATAGATAGATAGATAGATAGATAGATAGATAGATATGAGATAGATAGATAGATAGATAGATAGATAGATAGATAGATAGATAGATAGATAGATAGATAGTAGATAGATAGATATGAGATAGATAGATATGAGATAAATAAGATAGATAGATAGATAGATAGATAGATAGGAGATAGATAGATATGAGATAAATAAGATAGATAGATAAATAGATATGAGATAGATAGATATAAGATAGATAGATAGATATGAGCTAGATAAGATAGATAGATAGATAGATAGATAGATAGATAGATAGATAGATAGATAGATAGATATGAGATAGATAGATAGATAGATAGATATTAGATAGATAGATAGATAATTTTAAATACATCAAATATAGTGATGAGCGAGCATACTCGCTAAGGGCAATTGCTCGAGCTAGCATTGCCCTTAGCAAGTACCTGCCCGCTCAAGATACAAGGTTCGGGTGCTGGCGGCGCGCAGGAAGCTGCGGGGGAGAGCGGGGAGGAACGGAGGGGAGATCTCTTCTCTCTCCCTCTCCCCCCCCCGCTCCACCCTGCTGACTGCCGCTACTCACCTCTCCCCTGCGCCGGCACCCGAACCTTGTCTCTCGAGCGGGCAGGTACTCACTAAGGGCAATGCTTGCTCTAGCAATTGCCCTTAGCGAGTATGCTCGCTCATCTCTAATCAAATATATAAAATGTAATCTGGCATCAAAATGAAAAGACATACACAGTACACTATGCATTTTCAAAACAATGTTCCAACTAGAGGCCCTTGGCTGTAGGTAGACATTAACAACCAAGAGTACTCCCACTTTTTGAACTTCAGACACGCCTTAAAAACGCATCTCTTCAAGGAGGCATACCAAATCTCCTGATCTAATCCTCCACAACATGCCCCCTGCCCCTCCCTATGGCTCCCCACATGTTCCACCTTGCCTATCATACACATTTTCTACCCCTGTACCTCCTTATCACCCCCTTCCCATTACCTGTAAACTAAATACCACTCATAATCTTTGTACTGTTTGTCTTCCCCCGTGCCTCATCTCCTGCCCCTCTACCTCCTGTATCACCCCTACCCTGTCTGTCTCCAAATAATTGTATACAACATGTAATTGTCATGTTTGTGTTCCCCCATGCTTTGAAAGCGCTGCGGAATAAGTTGGCTCTATACAAATAAAGATTATTATCTTCTTTTTAGGAATGTTCATAAACGGACATGCTAAAAGTCATGGGATAGCAGTATGTAAATTGATTATGACGTGAAGTTACCTTATGTGATGGCTCAGAAATGTTCACACCTGTATAAGTTGTGAGGTTTTATCTTGTTGGTGAGGTTGAACATTGGCTAGCCTGCTTATGGTGAGAAAGTACAGGCTCATAAAATGGAAGAATCTGTCTCAAAATGGCCGCTAGATACAAAATAGAGCATTATAAGATGTAAATAAGCTTGTGTGTAGTGAAACAATTATTCAAGCAGAAATAGCTTTACAGCAGGAGATTCGGTGCAATGCGTAATGATGTGTCTCTCTCTGTTCTTTTTCATGAGAACCAAGTCTGGACAACAGTTCTTATCAGGAAAAGTCTTCCCACACTTTCAGAAAAACTTGGACAAGGGAACTGACTGTACTACAGCGAGTTGAATAACAAAGGGAGGACCAGGGAGGACGAGATAACGCTGAAGCTTGAGAACATAAATATATTCTCACTAAACAGTGCATGAGTCTAATGTTTTTTCTAACCCAATGAGATTAACCCCCGTGACTAATGACGTATTCATTTTCTGTATTAGAACTATAGTCAGTCAATAAACTTTTCAGTGTGTACGCGCCTTAAGCAGAGTGGGCTGTATATACTTGCCGCGGCCCATCTCTACATATCTGTGAGAGCTAATTACTATAAATCATAGTTTTTGGCCTCTCTGATGCATCCAGGTATGAACTAATTTGGAACCCAAGGCTTGAAAGGTTAATGTGACCGGTCATGTGTAACGGTCCTTAACAGTTGGCGTAGTCGGCAGGATTTACTGATTGACTCTTGTGTCACTCATCGGACGACGACATCGGACTGGGAGGACATATATCCACTGTGCCAAACCAGAGGACTGATCAACCTCACACACAGCCCGGTAAGTGTCATATTTATCATATGATGTCTGCCGTTGGTCTGTTTTGGCTCAGTTGATTGACAGACTCCTAGGTCAGTCGGATGTTTGATGTTTGACATCATAGTTGTCATCGGTAAAGAAGTTTACCTCAGGTCTTGGGTGGTCTATGACACCAGGGGACAGAATCTTTTAGGACGTTATAAATTGTATTATCGAGCATACTTCTCAGGGACTGCAGATCCCGGTTGAGAGACGGCTTCGAGGTTTAGTTTATCGAGCATACTTCTCAGGGACTTCAGATCCCGGTTGAGAGACGGCTCAGAGTTTAGTTTCGGAACATGTTTAAATTAAGGTACCTGACAGTGGTCTGTTTGATCCTGTCCACTTGGTGTCATGTAGAGGAGGGAAGGAGTATGTGAAGAAAGTCAAGACGTTATGTGAAACTGTTGGTATAGTCACTGAGCAAAAGGCTCAGGCACTTAGAGATATACTTCCCAATGTGTCATTGAGCATAAGGCTACAGGCAGTTGTATATACTTATAATTAGGCCGTTGTGATATACGATGTTTAAATTGTTAAGAAGAAACTGTAGATGATGGTCTTTTGGATCCTGTCCAGTTGGTAGTATATAGAGAGGAGTTGAAAAATGCAGATTCATGATGGCGATTATTCATATGCCTTGAGTTGAAGACAAAGAAAGGCAGTCCTTCTTTAACATCTGAGGGCACCGCCCCGGCTGTGTCATGGATGATGTTTTTCTCCCTTTGCCCTGCCCCTAGATGACCGTGTTGTTATTGGGGCCAATACCAGTCGATATATCTTGATACGTGTCTAGTATGTAGTATTCCTGGACCCTCCCGTCACCATCGCCCAGTCAGGTCACGCCGTCGGTGGCCATTTCAGTGCCAGCCATAGCCCAGCGGCCATTTTAGCATCTGTTGTAACAATACCTTCAGCTGCCGCTCAGACGTCATCTTAGCTCCGCAGCAGAAAGGAGCTGGCCTCTGACCTCCCATCTATGTATGTTTTTACCCAGCATACCAATTCTTTGAACTGCAATGACGAGTGCCGTTTCTGAATTTTGCATAGAAACATTCAAGTCCCCTCATCCCACCTGCAAACAGCCTCCTCCCGATTATCTGTTCTGCAGTCTGTGTTTAGCACCCCCATCCCAAGTAGGTCTGTGCTTAAAATTGCCCACAAATGTAGTTGTCGCAAGGAGGAACCTGGGGGCGAGTTCAGGCAGAATCTGTGATCTATGTGACAATTTGTATGTCTTAAGGTCCCAACATTGTGTCATTGCTGTACGTGTTGTCCATTCCTCATAAGTCAGATACTGCTGAGAAGAAAGGTCACTATAGGTGCTAGGATCGCAGACGGCAGTAGGAAAGCTTACAGAACGAAGGAGAGGGTCAATATGTGATAAGTGAATCTTACTGTTTTTGCTGTTCTTTGTGTAAATGTCAGTTCTGTGACTGGTCGGACGTGTGCATAATTGCTAAATGTGTGTTCCTTTTATGGGAAATATTAGTGCTGTGGAATGTGGTATACTTCTCTGGTATTACAGACAGGAGAGGTGGTAGTGATTGAATGCATTTGTTTGCAAGATGAGGACAGTTGCATCATACGCGTTACGTCCTGTGTGAACTCTTACTAACATTTGAATGAGAGAGAGACAGACTTGACCGCATGGATGGATGAGAGTTAATGACCCGTGTTCAGACTATGATAAATGTAAGATGTGTGATGCAGATATTGACTGGGGATACAAGTTTTTCTCCCCCCTGCATATGCAGACTGTAAATTTTCAATGTGGATAGATGTTTGTAGAATATTCATGTCTCTATTATTGGCACTGATATCTTACAGGCCTTATCTGCATCCATCAAATTCTCACCAGATGGATCAGTACGGGTTCAGACCTCAGGTGCCGGTTCAGAAGAGTCTTGTAAACTAACTGCTCCAACAAACACCCCTCTTTTTCCAGTCCAGAAAAGATGCTGAAGGGTCAGCCAGGCACCTACCGCATGTAGGTGCTGTGTGCTGTCGGCGCTGTGTGATGTAGGTGCTGTGTGCTGTCGGCGCTGTGTGATGTAGGTGCTGTGTGCTGATAATCTGGAAGCCTGCCAACAGGCCACAATTTCACTGTTCATTTTTCTTGCAGAAAATGTCTGTAAAACCTCTAAAGACAAACTCCAGTTCTGCAAAATAAAGGTTGTTCTCCTGGGTCATTGGCCAGGCCAAGGAACTGGACATCTGACAGAGGAACAAAAGGCTGTTCTCCAGGCCATACCTGTACCTATATGCGTTGCCAAACCCCGCACCTTTCTGGGCCTTGTTTCATACTGCCGACCATGAATGCACTCGGTTTCCCTACTTATGCAACCACTCTATGACTGTCTTTCAATTATTCTTTTCTCTCTCACCTCTGAAGCAGCTCCCTCGTGTGTTTGTGCGGTGGCAGCAGTACAGGCAATGGTTAACAAATCTTCGGAGTTGGTATTGAACTAACCCCCCCCCCCCCCCATGATATCCGGAGTGTATACACGCAAGTGCAACCCAAGCACTTATTTCTGGCCCGTCAAATCCAGCTACAATATGCTCTTGTCATTCTTCTCATTGTTGCTACTACTTTGAACTCGGTTACTCTCCCAATTAAGTACCCTAGTTCAAAGGGGGGGGGGGGGGAGAAGATATAGGTGATCTAGGTATTGCAGGTCAGCTATTTTTAAATTTTTAATTTTTTCTTTTTCCTTTTTACAATAAGGTTATGATCTATTTGAAATAGAATACCAGCCTGATTGTCTAGCGGTAATCGGTGCAAGGGGTTCAGAAATGCCAATTCAGCTGGCGGAAACTGAACCGCTTGAGGTAATGTTTAAAGGGTCACGATACCTCACGCGCTTCCTTGTGCTGGAAGGTCCTGAAAGCGTATTGAGAATTGCGTGATGGGACCCTTGGGATGTTGTATCAAACTTCACCCGTCCGGTGAGGCTCGTATACACCCCGGGTCTGAAAGTCACCCGACCTTATGTCGGATGGCAGCAGACCAAGCGACACCTCTACCTGTCCTCACTCTTACGTACGCAGAGGACCAAGCTCTTAGCCCCCTTGGTCCGTCAGTACCCCCTGGCACATGTCCAGGAAGATGCAATTGCAGACATTGTCTCTTCTTTATGTTAACTTAAAGCCCTTAAGAAATGTGTCTTCCCAGTCAATACCCCTTTTGTTCCCCGTTAAAGAGAAAGAGTTTAAAAGGGCCAGCCAGACTGTCAGTATTTGTTTGCATTTATTTTCAGAGGAAAGCAGTACTGTTGGACAGTGCTGCCATAAGGGGCACAGAATAGCCCAAAACCAGTTCACCAGATGCATGAAGCTGATATTAGACGCCTGGCCAATTCCCGAGGGCAACGCCCTCTTGTAATATGTTGATGATTTATTTATTTTTTTTTTATGTACTCCTGACCCAAATAGTTACCTCAATGTATCACTAAGCCTTTTGTGTTTCCTCCATCAAGAATAGAAAAGCTGTAAGTTTACTAATGGAAGCCATCATGTTGCCAGAACAGGTGGCCATAATAAATGTTAACTGAAAGCCCTTGTTAATAATGTATATTCTGAGTTGTTTTTGTAGATGGTACCCAGGGTGATTGACGACTCCACGCTGGATATGCAGTGGTCACGCAACAAGATGTCCTAAAAGCAGAATGTCTCCGCATGTCCCAGGACAGGAAGCGGAGTTACAGGCCCTCACTGAGGCGTGTGGAGTGGTAGAAGGTAAGACGGCAAACATTTACACTGACTCCCGGTATGCATTTGGCATAGCTCATGATTACGGCCCAACATGGAAGGCCAGACAGCTTGTTACCTCAGCAGGACAGCCAATTAAGAATGGTGCAGCGGTGACAAAGTGGAAAGCTCACACCAATTCCTACAGCAGAGAAACAAGAGGCAACGCCATCACAGATCACACAGCAAAGGCAGTGGCCCTGAAGCCGTGGAAGAAAAGAAGAAAAGAAGAATTTGATATAAACCTTGGACTTTGATTACTTTGATATGAACTTGGACTTTGATATGCTAAAGACTTTACAGTTACAAGCCAGCAATGAAGAAAAAGACAAATGGACTAAATAGGGGAGCAGCAGAAATGGGACGGTGAATGGCGAACAGTCAACAGAACTTGCCCACCACGGTCCCTGTGCTCCATGATGGCCCAGCGAATGCACGGAAAGACACACCTACCGGGGGTCCAGAAGTCCGCCTTGAGGTCATGTCCTCTGGCTTGCTCCGTCGCCTCCGGTGCCGTCCGGTATGACGTGCCCACAAGCGTCTTTCTGACTTTATTCCTGATAATGTTGCCTCCTGTGGCTAGAAACGCACTGACGCCGAAATCTGCGATCTGCACTGAGCCGTCTTCATCCAGGGGGATGTTTCCAGCCTTAACATCCCTGAGGATTTGGCCGTTCTTATGCAGGTACTCCAGGCCTTCTAGCACCTCCTTCAGCATGGTGGCGATGCTTGCCTCATCCAGCACCCCGTTCAAAGCAGCAATGATGTCGACGCTTGAACAAGGACGGGTGGCTCCTGGGTTTCCTGTAGTTGCTGCATCATCACTTGTCCAATTTTGCATGATCTTTGCCGTTAGCAACAGGGCAGAAGTAAATTTGCCACATAACGCTTGCCTAGACCACTCTACCCATTTCAGGGATTGCAAATTGGCTACACTCAGCTCCCACTTGTTGGGAAGCATGAATATGTGCTTGTTGTTGTTGATGTTTTTCAGGTTGGAGGCCTACTCTGTTACCAAAGTAAATAAGCAGGTAACTGCACAGAAGCTCATGAATGAGGTAATCCGCAGATATGGGGTACCGGAAGTGATTGAGTCAAACAAAGGTTCGTGAGCTATACAAGAGATGCACTTTAGGAGCTTGCTGATCAGTTGGGCCCCACGGCCACCATGGCTTTCCGGAACCGAGTGGCTCTGGATATGATGCTAGCCGAGAACGGTGGTGTTTGTAAAATGATTGGTGAAAACTTGCTGTACAAATATTCCAGATAACACAGGGCCCCACAGGTAAAGTGACTATCGCAATAAAGAAATTGGCCACATTGTCAGAAGAGCTGAAGCGTAATTCTGGGGTAACTAACCCCTGGGATGAGTGGTTTGTATGGACCGGACAATGGAAACAATTCTTGATGCAGATAGTAATAGGGATTCTGGTTACTCTTATCATACTCCTGCTACTTTCTGTCTGTATTGTGCCCTGCATGAGACGCTCTTGTGCTAAGCTTACAGATCAGATGGTACCTATCGCCCCCGTATACGTAGATATAGAGACCCCAGGCGATGGCTATATGCCTATAATACAACAGAGCGATTTGTCCCCTTATGGATCTGTCTCAGCAGAAACAGGAGTGACCACTCTAGTCTCCCAGCCATTAGAATAGAGTAGTATGTATGTTGTAGATCCCTTCTGTGTCCATTAGGTCTTCGCGTTTAGTTAGTTAGGATTAGTTGTCGGGGAAGGGATTAGCCCTTGGACAGCTGACCAACAATGATAGGTAGGGCATAGATCATAAACTAGAGATAGGGAAAGCAAACCTTACCCCGCCCAGTAGAAGTTATAAAGTACCGTTTATTTTGAGACAGTTTCTAGGGGGAATTGAGAAAGTACAGGCTCATAAAATGGAAGAATCTGTCTCAAAATGGCCGCTAGATACAAAATAGAGCATTATAAGATGTAAATAAGCTTGTGTGTAGTGAAACAATTATTCAAGCAGAAATAGCTTTACAGCAGGAGATTCGGTGCAATGCGTAATGATGTGTCTCTCTCTGTTCTTTTTCATGAGAACCAAGTCTGGACAACAGTTCTTATCAGGAAAAGTCTTCCCACACTTTCAGAAAAACTTGGACAAGGGAACTGACTGTACTACAGCGAGTTGAATAACAAAGGGAGGACCAGGGAGGACGAGATAACGCTGAAGCTTGAGAACATAAATATATTCTCACTAAACAGTGCATGAGTCTAATGTTTTTTCTAACCCAATGAGATTAACCCCCGTGACTAATGACGTATTCATTTTCTGTATTAGAACTATAGTCAGTCAATAAACTTTTCAGTGTGTACGCGCCTTAAGCAGAGTGGGCTGTATATACTTGCCGCGGCCCATCTCTACATATCTGTGAGAGCTAATTACTATAAATCATAGTTTTTGGCCTCTCTGATGCATCCAGGTATGAACTAATTTGGAACCCAAGGCTTGAAAGGTTAATGTGACCGGTCATGTGTAACGGTCCTTAACAGTGGCAAATCAACATTCGAATTCCACACAGCATGTTAGTCTCAGTGAGGCTTGGCCGCAGCGGCTTGTCCGCAGTGTCTGGATGAGATTTTTGCAAATCCTGTCCACGTTGCTACTTAGGCTCGGGTTTAAGATTATCGGTGGAATTTCTGTGAGGAAAGTCCGCACAAAAATTCTGCAGCAATTCCGCCTGTATGAACCCAGCCTTAGGGTTCTATCACATGTTGTGGCAGCAACTAGTACGTGTGCTTTCCCGATATTGCCCTGGCTACACCTGTTTGGTGTTTGACGGTCACATGATTTTATAGTGGGGCCTGTAATCGATACAAAACATGACTCAACATTTGACAAGACCAATTTTCCTCAGAAGTTTTTTCCACAAATAGTTTTTTTTTCACTTTTCTCATTATTTTTAGGCTGTATAAAGAATTGAGTTTTTAAAATATTTTTAAAGGGTCATTCCCTTATGACAACCCCTATTCATATGTTTTAATAGGGAAACTACTCAGAACTGAAGCACTTCTTGCTCTGTAGGAGTTAGGACAACCATGTATAACATCATCATCCACTTATTTGATAGGGCATCATGTAATACCACATTTGCAAACATCTGCAACCTCCCTGATGATAACAGCTTTGACACCTTTACAGCTAATCTCCACCGGGTTTTTATGTAGAGAAGGTAAAAAAGGGGGATCTCAGGATGGAATAACCCATTTAACTCCAATAATGACAAAAAATGTGTTTATGAAGACCACAATCATCCTTCTGTATTACTGTTAGGATCCATGGCCGTGGCCATCATTGTGTTCTGTCTGCGGGCAGCACGCAATCTCCCCAGATCTGTGGCAGATGTACTGCTATGGCCTCCTATCTGTACTACTCAAATGTTCAAAGACGTGCCTGTACACACCCACGGTCTTAAAGGGCCAGCACGCTCCAGCTATTTTGTTCCTTGCCAGTCAGGGAGCACCTCCAGTTATATCAGGCACCATTACCCTAAGATTTTGGTCTTCTGGGCCTGCTGAAGATGTTTTTGTGCTGACCTTCTGGTTTCTGACTATAGCTGACTTCTCTACATTCTTCACTCTTGACTTCAGCTTGTTATATTGGCCATTCTCCTGTCTGCTGCCTGCCCTGACCCCTGGCTTGTCCCTTGTTTTGAAGCTACACTGCCTACCCCCATCCAGATTTCTCTGACTGTGCTTCTATTTACACCCTGTTGTACCACACCCCATCTATTTTCATGTCAGCTGCCATATACCTCTGACCACTTCCAATGTATCTGCCTGAGGACCCACTATGAAGCCCAGACCCGCCTGGTGAGGTAAAAGGGCAAAGATCGAACTTCCTCACATGTCGCCTTTGGATCCGGCCCAATGTCAAACCAGTATGTGGCCCTGCAGGTCCACATCCGCTGATCATGGCAATTACCATGCACTTTAGAAATTTCTTCTGATTGCATTGAAATTTGCGCAATGGAATTCTAAAATCAATCAACATATACACTGTGAAATGCAAATTTCAAATGGCATAAATTGGGCTTCTCTTAGGAGTACATGTAAATTATAGAACCCTTTAAAGCATTCCAAAAAAAAATTCTTCCATTAACGGACCTTATTATAATAATTATATTGTCTCTCTCGGTGTGTTTCCCTCTTACAGTGCACGCATTTCAGACTTCATTGTTACATCCAAGACCTCCTACCTTTTTTTCGTTTCTTACTAAAGAAGATGTAACCTAAAACATACTTTGTCATAATTACTGTACTTCCTCTTTAATCGAAGAAGCATGCAAATTCAATAAGACTTTTATAACAATAATTATAGCTTGCCTTTAAAGCTCTTATTTTGCATGCAATTGAATTGAATATATTATTATGATTTAAGAATTATATTAATTTCAGATGCAGATTGGAGTGTCACGCTGTGCGGTGCATCAAAACAGACATCCCTCTGTTTTTGTACCATCTCTTTTACAATGTCACCAAATGAAAAATATTTCAATAATATGCCCCTGATTACTAAAATACCTTGCATCTCTCGCTGAAAAATCAGGGAAAAGCTACTGTCAAGATAATTAGGTCTCTGTATTCAGTTAACCTGTTGGTCTTTTTCTGTTGACTAAAGGACAAGGATCTGGGGGAATAAAGTGTCTCCTAGAGGTCAGTGCCAAGTTTGCATTGGAAGTCTTATAGGTCATGCAGTGCTCTCTGGGGGGTCGGGGGTGATGTGAAAGTACACAAATAGGTGATGGAAATTTATCTCCACAGCGCCACCTATTGGAAGGGGTTTCCCTACTAGTCATTGTCCAACCCTTTAAGGGCCTTGCAACAGGACTAAGGATATATATAAGTCAAACTAAAGTCTTCACAAGATGGAAAAGACATCCAAGACCCTGAATTTGCTTATATCCTTAGTCATGTTGCACGGCCTGTTTAGAGGTTGGAGACAATGACTTATAGGGGAGCCATCTTCCCAGGTGCGTAGCTAAAGGCTCATGGGCGTGGGTGCAAATGTTTTTCTTGGGGTCCCCCAACTTCGCTATACCCCTTAACGTACATACGTAACTTGAAGCTTCAGGGCCCCAATGCAAAATGTGTAACAGAGCCCCCAACTATAATGCTTTATTCATAGTACTGGGCTCCCTATATGGAGAAGAGAGGCCTTATGGGCACCCTAAGGCTCTTGTACCGTGGGTGCAACCGCATCCCCTGCATCACCTATAGTTACGCCAGTGCACCTTCCAATAAATGTCAAGGTGGAGATACTTTTCATCCCTTATATGCATGCAGGAGAGGAAAAATTCTTTCGTCTGGAATTGAAGTCCACACTGGATTATAAGAGAAGCATATCAGGGAAATTGGGGCTTCTGCCATAGCCTGTTACTGTTGTTAATTGTCAAATGATAATTTATTATCAGTTTCCGAGAAAATCATTCAAAAGCGGCAATCAGTATGATTTCACTTCCTGTCAAAAGTGTCTGTATCTAAATAAAGGAATGCCAATATTTTTAGAAGTAAAACAAGTATAATTCAGAAATTTGGGCTACTACTCTTACTTGTGATTTACTTAACATAGATGTGACCTTTAGTGATGAGCGAGCATACTCGCTAAGGGCAATTGCTCAAGCGAGCATTGCCCTTAGCGAGTACCTGCCCGCTCGAGACAAAAGGTTCGGGTGCCGGCGGCAGGCAGGGAGCTGAGGGGGAGAGCGGGGAGGAACGGAGGGGAGATCTCTCTCCCCCCCCCCCCCTGCTCTCTCCTGCTACTCACCGCTCCCCCGCGCCGGCACCCGAACCTTTTGTCTCGAGCGGGCAGGTACTCACTAAGGGCAATGCTCGCTCGAGTAATTGCCCTTAGCGAGTATGCTCGCTCATCTCTAGTGACCTTCCTTACCTTGTCTCTTGACTCAACATATCTCCAGATGTCTGCAGCAAGATCAACAGCTTTATAAAAAAAACTAAAACTTGATTTTGCAATATTCTGTCAGAAGATGTACAGTTAATGTTCTATGTTAGTCTTTGCGTGAAGACCCCTGCCAAGGGTTCTGCCATCACAAAAATGTATTGAATTTGTATTGGAAGAAAAATTTAAGAGTGGACAAATCTGTACGAGAATTTTGTTAGGTTTTGGTTAGTATCCTATTTAATTCAATGTGATTTTAAGTAGTAGTAATAAAGCTTGCAACACATACGTGCAATTTGAAATAAATGGCTGCAAAATTACCTGTTTTATTGCACTGTCCTAAAAACTAGCAGTTTTAATGAGATTTTGTATCATAGAAAGTTCCTTTTTGTCTATACTACCTCTGTTTCCCTGAAAATAAGACAGTGCCTTATATTAATTTTTGCTCCAAAAGATTTTACTTTTTTACATGTATAGCTGTCTGGACACTAATTAAATTGACTTTTTAATTAACTGTAACTAGGGTGTATTTTTGGAGTAGGGCTTATATTTCAAGCATCCTCAAAAATCCTAAAAAATTCTTGCTAGGGCTTAATAAAAACACAGTATTAGGGAATTATAAGTAAATAAAGTACTGACCCTATTCAGGGTCTTCATTTCTTGGCCTGAGTTGAGAGTAGTTCTTTGACCTGTCCTGTCCTGGGTTACGCAAACAACCCATTGATTTGAATAGGCACTATGTAATGCCTAAAGCTCACCATATTTTTTAGATTAAGCTGTCATGTGTATATGTAATTGGGGGCCTTCACAGAGAATTAAATTGCTTTATTGCTGAGAAATATTTTATTGTTTATAAAATTTGTTCCCCCCCCCCTTGAGTCAGGCCTCCTTCCCACGAGCGTGACGGGCTCCGCCGCGTAATATTACGCTGTGAAGCCCGTCACGGTGCCCCCCAGAGCCCCTATACTTACCTGCGGGAGATAGCGTGAAATCGCTTCCCCGCCCACCGCCGCCGCGTCACCGCCCGTCACCGCCCACCGCCGACGCGTCACCGAGCGTGTCACGTGACGCGGCCGGCCGTGTCACGTGACGCGGCCGGCCGCGTCATAAGGCGTCATATGACGCGCGGCGGTGGGCGGGAAAGCGTTTTTTCACGCTATCTCCCGCTGGTTACAGCGGGAGATAGCGTGAACGGACGGCTTCCATTGACTGCAATGGAAGCCGTCAGTGCGTACAGCCCGTCCTCACCCGCAGAAAATAGAGCATGCTGCGGGTGAGGACGGGATAAATCGCGGTGCGTAATTCCGCGGTGGAATTACGCATCGTGAGCATTGTGCTATTAGGTTCAATAGAACCTAATAGCTGCGGGCAACGCAGCGGATTTTCGCCGCGAATTACGCGGCGGAAATCCGTTCGTGGGAAGGAGGCCTCAGTGTTGTGATAGACAGATCATTAGGCTTCATGTCCACGGGTGGTGTGGATTCCGCATGCGGGAGCCTTCAGCAATATCTGACCTTACCCATGGCTGGCGACCACACGTACCTGTCTGGGTCTTCTTTTTTCTGTATGTGTGCTGAAGTGCTGGCCGGTGCGCCAGTACACATGTGCAGTACAGTTTTTTGTTTTTTTTTAACTTCTGCTTTCCTGGAGAATCCACGGGCCATCCGCATTGCAATTGCAGACAGGCCGCGGATCGGACGGCTTCCATTGACTTCAATGGAAGTCGTCCGTGCGGGAACTGCACTAAAATGGACCTTGCTGCAATTTGTTTCCCAGACAAAAAGATCTGCAAAGCACATCTGCATGCTTTAATTCAGGTGTGGATGCCCATGCTTCCCTATGGGCAGCTTGAATTGCGGATCTTCCACGCGGATACTGCAAAACAAGTCCGCCCATTGACATTGGGCCTTTGTCTTCCCTGAGTTGGCGGGTAAAGACTAGCTGCTATGTCATCTCCTCTACACAGTACAATTAGAGAAAAGGAGTTTCTGCTCTCCTATACCTTTTATACACATCAGCATGGAGGCAGTATGAGAAGTGTAATGTAGATGTGATTCCAATAGCTTATAAGACAGTAAAACAGTTACTATTAACTACAGTACAGTCTGTGTGTCTCTGCTTTTCTCTCACTTGATTCCTCCTCCACTCTCCATAGACTTTTATGTGCAGCATGTAATCTGACCTGTCAATTAACGGTTAGTCTATCTATCCTCACCAAGATAGATTTTAGTTTTCATTGTGAGTACTGAGTTGGGAAGGGTATATAAGTGGAGAAAGAAGCATTAAGGTTTCTTTATATGGGATGACTATTGGGCATACAAGTGCCTGACAGCCGTCCAATAGACTGCCGCCCGATTATTACTCCTGTGCTTACACCAGAGCGATAGTCAGTCA
The DNA here is from genome assembly GCF_035609145.1 of Eleutherodactylus coqui. NCBI lineage: Eukaryota > Metazoa > Chordata > Amphibia > Anura > Eleutherodactylidae > Eleutherodactylus > Eleutherodactylus coqui. The sequence goes on from NC_089838.1 coordinate 33,316,557, forward strand.
AGTGAATGGAAGCAAAATGGGATGGAATCATTCCTGCCCACTTGCCTCCATTCACAGTAAACAGGAGTCGCTCAATCATTCAGCAGCTCCTGTTAACACAGACGAATAGTCACTTGGTATTTAGCTTTGCTTAAAAACCAAGTGACTCCAATAAGGGAGAGATTTTCCGCTCAATGCCTTGTCGGCAGCTACATGTATACGGGATAATTTGCAGTTTACAGTGAGAAATTGGACAATAATTGCCCAATGTAAAGTACCCTTTATTCTCTGATCAGATATATTAGTACTAGAGATGAGCGAGCATACTCGTCCGAGCTTGATGCTCGTTCGAGTATTAGGGTGCTCGAGATGCTCGTTACTCGAGACGAGCACCACGCGGTGCTCGTCTCGATTAAACGAGCACTGACCATTGAATTCAATGGAGCCGGCAATACAGCCGGCTCCATTGAAAGCAATGGGCTGCCGGTGATCTCAGGATGAATTTTCGGGAAGGGCTTAAAAATATAAGCCCTTACCTGAAAATCATCCTAAAATGTGTAAAAAGTAAAAAAAAAAATATACTCACCTTGTCCCGGCAGAACGATGTTAGCCCATTGAATTCAATGGAGCCCGCAATACAGCCGGCTCCATTGAAAGCAATGGGCTGCCGGCGATCGCACAATGAATTTTCGGGAAGGGCTTAAATATATAAGCCCTTCCCTGCAATTCATCCAGAAATGTGTAAAAATAAAAAATATATTTATACTCACCTGCTCCCAGGAGACAGAGTTCAGCTGCGGACAGCTGGCAGTTCTCCTGAACTGCTCTCTGTAGTATTCAGCAGCCGGGGATTTAAAATCCCCGCCTGCTGAATGAGCTGCCTCTGATTGGTCACAGCCTGACCAATCAGAGGCAGATCTCACTCACACCCATTCATGAATTCATGAATGGGTGAGTGAATGCTGCCCCTGTTTGGCTCAGCGCAGCTCTCAGCTGAATGACAGCAGTTCAGCACCACAGTGCAGGGGACAGCAGGAGAAGACGCGGCTGTGCCCCGGCAGCTGAAGGGAGGTGAGTATCTATTTTTTTTTGGTTTTAAAATCACTTTTAATTCATTTCCAGGGAATGGCTTATATGTAAAGCCCTTCCCTGAAAAAGAATTCAGGTGTGCCAGCGGACCATTGTCTTCAATGGAGTCCCCGGCAGCAGCAGCGGCTCCATTGAAGAGAATGCCTGCATTTTTATTCTTTTTTACACTAAAATCTTTCTTTTTCAGGTAAGGGCTTATATTTTTAAGCCCTTCCCGAAAATTCATCCCGCGCTCGCCGGCAGCCCATTGCTTTCAATGGAGCCGGCTGTATTGCCGGCTCCATTGAATTCAATGGGCTAACATCGTTCTTCTCTGCCACAGCTGTTACAGCTGTGGCAGAGGAGAATGATCGTTATGCTGACAGTGTGGGGGGGGGGGGGGGGGTCTCACTCTTGCCACTATTGTGGCTTAATAGTGAGACCTCGGAGCCCGAAATGCAGCCCTGCATGTTGCTCCTCGCCTGCCCTATCCATTTCTGTGTTTTTTACATGACTTTGGTGATTTGCTAAGATTTTCACAAATGAAAACTTTAGCGGAGCACCAGTCATATACAAAAATGCTCGAGTCACCCATTGACTTCAATGGGGTTCGTTACTCGAAACGAACTCTCGAGCATCACTGAAAGTTCGACTTGAGTAACGAGCACTCGAGCATTTTGGTGCTCGCTCATCTCTAATTAGTACGTTTATTATGTTTGTATGTTTGTTTGTTGAAAGCTCAGTGACTAAAGGCCTATTTAGATGGGATGAATGTCGGGCATGCGATGCCCGACACTCGGCCCCGCACATACTTGCTCTCTTGCTGCTGCATGGGAGCTAGTATCGCTGGCTCACAGTGGGGCAGCTGGAGGAGATTTCTCTCCTTGCGCTCCTGCGCTCTCTCCATTCACTTAACATAGCAGCCGCTCAGTACTGAACGTCCACTATTAACATTGAGCGATCAGCTTATCGTCCATTGTTTATGCTGCATAAATGATGGACGATGAGCTGAACGCTGATCTTTTAGTGTAAATAGCAGCCGTTCAGTATTGAACAGCCACTATGTTAAGTCACTGGAGAGTGGCGAGGGAGCGTGAGGAAAGAAATCTCCTGCATACTCGCTCCCATGATCAGCTTTTTTTGAGGGACCCTCCATATAGAGATTTTAATTGACCATAGAGATTAAATTATTGAATGATTTCAAAATGATTTGTTGTTTCCAAGGGGCATTGTACTGTAGGCCAACACATGGAGGGAAGCATGCACTTCCATAAAGTTCTGTATTTAGTATTCTCAGTGAGACACAACTTGCTCATCACTGGCTATAAAATATTTCTGCAACTTGTCCTTTTTGCAAACAAAAGAAAATATTTTGAAAGCATTAAACACTAAACAACAACAGCAGTAGATTTTTTGAGGTTTCTAGAGGAAATCGATATTTAAATAATGATTCAATACTAGTTTACTAAATGGATATTTTCCTATTTCCAATTACTAAAGATCAGCATAAACTTCAGCACTTAGAAAACTGTTGGCTTTCTGCTGGGTTCAATAATAAAGTCTATTAACTGTACTGGATATTGAATATGATATGATGGATAATATTTATGATCTGCACTTGTGTATTTCAATTAGTAATCAATCAATTGAATCTCTCCATGTTTAACTTTCTTTCAGGCTAGAATGTACTTGCTCTTGCTGACCTGTTCCCTTTATTTTACAGCCGAGCACAGACATGTTACTGGAAAGTCCCTAGCGAAAGCCATTTCCCTGAACGTTATAGGCTGTCCTTTACTCTAATTAGATTTTGCGACCAATGTCCGCCATGTCTGATATCTTCTGGCTAATCATTAACTTTGTTTACTAAACTAATAGGTCAGTAAGAGTTCAGCATTATTAATGCAAATTACCTAACATATACTGTATATGATTACAGATAGAGTTTCTTATGGCCAGACTCATTCAAATTACTAATCACAAATACCAGTGTTCCAACTGTATAAAATGTAACTATTTGTTTTATTATTAACTATAGAAGCAATGGTAAAACATAAAAGTTTGGTCAGATTCTACTAGGAATGAAATGTAGCAGACTGGTGCCATATTGTCTGATGACTGGCTCTTGAAATTTGATTACTGACCTTCATCACCATAAAAGAGATCATATTTTATTATGGAACTATAATTAAAGTATTGTGATCCGTTTAGAGACACTTTTTTGCCCTTCAGTAAAAAAAAATTTGACTAGGCATGCCCCAATTTTCAACTTTTTGCCAGACAAATTAGTTCTTTTTGTATTTTGTATTCATCTACAGTACATAAACACTTAATTTTTTTATATATTTTAGATAGATAGATAGATAGATAGATAGATAGATAGATAAGTGTTTCTTGAGTTTGTATATAAGGTTTAAAACTTAATTTTTAGTTCTCTCTGATCTAGTGGGTGGAGACTAGCTGCTATGGTGTCTTCTGTACACTGAACATGAAGAAAACAGCAGATGCAAAAAATAACTGCATCAGGAGAACTATTGAGAAGTACTGAGCAGTGTTGATGTGATTCCAATAGTTAAGGGACAGTAAATCACTCACCATTAGTTGTTGCAGCCATGTGTGTGGGAGTCTCTGCATCTCCTTTTTCTTCCCCATCCCTTCTGCTTTTCATAGACTTACATGCAATATGAGTCCTTACTATCCTTCTCATCCTATTATCCATCTTGTTATCTCTGTTGCTAGAGACAGATTTCACTTGACAACAGACAGTGGACAACAAATTAAAAAGAAAGTGACAAACAACTTTAATGGATTTTTAAGCACAAAAAAATTATAATAATAAAATAATTTGCACAGTTACTACTGTTAGCCTATAAGCAAACGTTGTTTGAAAAGTTAGTGACTATTTCGTTTTTAACTTCTGTATGCCAGTTTATTGTGACTGTGTCTAGACATAGGTATTAATTACAACTGGTAAGAGGAAAGTAAAGAACTAATTTGAGCCACAAAAATTATCCAACTTCCCTTATACAGACATCAGTCATGGTCAAATACAGTGTAAGGGCTCATGCACATGACCGTTTTACGGCCATGTTTTGTACAAACCCGTAAAAAAGCTCCGATCCAGGTGCAAGGGGCCCCTTTGTACCTCCGTATGCTTTTAGTTACACTTAGTTGTATATGGAATCCAACAAAAAGAGCTCTTTATACTGCAGATTATTCCATCAGACTAATTATGTAAAGATAAAATGAAAAACAAGAGCAAAGTGACTCTTCGAATAGCAGAAGCTCGCGGTATTTTGGGGTACAGTGACCTACAGTTAATGTATGCCTACATGGAGGCTTGAATTATAAATAGCAACTTACTGAAGTGTGTGTCAAAGGTGCCCCCAACCCAGAGCTGCCATCCGACGGGATAGTGAAGATGCAATTAAATAAAATGCAGGAAAATCTGAGACGTAGCGCAGCATTCTGTAGAATAAAAATGTACTCAAAGCCAAGGAATAAACACTTGAATTTTTTTTTTTAATTAAATCTAGCAAATGATGTGTTTTGAGGCAAACTGCCTCTTCCTCAGAAATCTGGAAGAGTGGAGGTGGAAGTCTGGCAGAGGGCATGTGCTTATTCATGACCTGCTGAGGAGAAGTAATTAAGAATCATAAAATCATAGAATGGTAGAGTTGGAAGGAACCTCCAGGGTCATCGGGTCCAACCCCCTGCTCAGTGTAGGATCACTAAATCACCCCAGACATATATTTGTTTGAACACTTCCATTGAAGGAAACCTCACCACCTCCCGTGGTAACCTGTTCCACTCATTGATCACCCTCCCTGTCAGAAAGTTTTTTCTAATATCTAGTCTGTGTCTCCTTCCTTTCAGTTTCATCCCATTGCTTCTAGTCTTTCCTTGTACAAATGAGAATAGGGCTGATCCCTCTGTACTGTGACAGCCCTTCAGATATTTGTAGATGCTATTAAGTCTCCTCTCAGCCTTCTTTTTTGCAAGCTAAACATTCCCAGATCCTTTAACCTTTCCAAACATGATTTGCAGACCGCTCACCATCTTGGTAACTCTTCTCTGAACTTGCTCCAGTTTGTCTATGTCTTTTTTAAAGTGGGGAGCCCAGAAGTTGACACAATATTCCAGATGAGGTTTGACTAAAAAAGAGTAGAGGGGGATAATTACCTCACATGATGTAGACTCTGTTTCTCTTATTACATCCCAGAATTGTGTTTGCCTTTTTGGCTGCTGCATGCATCATATTGTTGACTCATGTTCAGTCTATGATCTATTAGTATGCCCAAGTCTTTTTCACATGAGCTGCTGATTAGCCCAATTCCTCCCATTCTGTATGTGATTTTTTTCATTTTTCTTGCCCAGATGTAGGACTTTGCATTTCTCATTGTTAAATACTATTCAGTTAGTCACGGACAACTGTTCAAGCTTTTCTAGATCTTTTTGAATACTCTCTCTTCCCTAGTGTTAGCTATCGCTCCTAGCTTTGTGTCATCCGCAAATTTGATCAGTTTCCCATCAATTCCCTTCTCTAGAATATTTATAAAAATGTTGAACAACAATGGGCCTTTATTAACTTGAATTATACATAATATAAGTAAGAGCTACCCTGTTTCCCCAAAAATGGGAACTACTCCAAAAATAAGCCCTAGCATATTTTGGAAGGTGTGAAATATAAGTCCTACCCCTAAAATAAGCCCTAGTTACACTACAATGAAAAAAAAGAATACATTATCTAGCAGGCTTAGTCCAGGTTCCTCCCACTGCTCTCCAGAGGTTTGGCGAGGTTCCCATAGTCTTCAGCCGCTCGTACAACATCACTTCCTTGTTACGGGATTCATAAATCCCACCTTCAGGAAGCGATGGCTGTGATTGGTTCTTTAACCACTGCTTAGCCAATAAAAGCAGCTCTGGATGAACCTATGTGATGGCTGTGATTGTCCGCGTCTCAGCCAATTCATAAATCCCGGATCAGCTCGGGATGTTGATTGGTTCTTCCACTGCTGCTCAGTCAATCAATGCAGCACTGGATAAATCAATCACAGCCATCACATAGGTTCATCCAGCTCTGCATTGATTAGCTGAGAAAAGGTCGAAGAACCAATCACAGCCATCACTTCCTAGAGGTGGGATTTATGAATCCCGTAGCCAGGAAGTAAAGTTGTATGAGAGCCTGAGGACTGCTGGAAGCATGTCGGATCTGTGTAGAGCAGCGGAAGGGACATGGACTGAGCCTGCTAGTTAATGTATTCTTTAGACTGTAGCCTGCTAGGTAAGTATAATAAGACCCCCTGAAAATAAGACCTAGTGTCTCTTTTGGTGAAAAAATTAATATAAGACAGGTTCTTATCTTTGGGAAAAACAAGGCAGTACTCATTGCACTGCAGCTGCCTCTAAATACAAAAAGTTCAAACATGGCATATTGGATGTGGGATTTTTTTAAAACACCACTTGCTGCCGCTTGTACTAAGACTGGCATGTGTATGTTAATAGGAGCAATTTGTTTTAAGCAAAGAGGAATCCTACTGAGACAATTGGTAATTGTGTAGGATGGGCAATTTGACTTGGTCCATTCTTTTGAGGGATTACTGTAGCGTGGTTTTTCTCACTAAAAGATCTTGAAAGTAAAGGGCTTTAGACAATCGAAATGCTGGCTCATTCTCTGAAGTTTCCAAAACCCAAATAAAAATGTCTTTGATTAACAATGGTTTGGTTAGGCGGTAGGCTGTGCATTGAAGCTCTGATGTGGTGGGCGGGTTTAGTATGGAAGGCTACAGTGAACTGGCAAGGTCTCTGCAGTTCCTGCGGTTTATGCGAATTAATTTTTGATTAACAATAATGTCTAGCAAACTCCGCAGACAATTGCATAGCAATGAAGTGTGGAAAGAAAAGAATAAGACAATAATGTAAAAATATGTTTTAGTCCAACAAAAAAATATGTGAATTCTATAAATAATACTTCAGCCTTTAATGTTTAATAAAGTAAATCTAAAATAGTTGAATAAGGCTTTTATCATAGTTATTATAATTGGGAAAGTTTCCTATCATCCATTAGTTCAGTCAGACTATTACTTGTTCCGTTTCTTGCTACTTCTATCATCTATAGATATATATATTTGTTTATAATTCGTCTTACGTACGGAATCTAATTCTCTCACTTCCTGATGTCATAGAAATTTTAAATGTGGCACGAGCATTGATTATGTCATAAATAGTAAAAGTTAATGAGTCCCAACTTGATTATTCAATTCTAGTGCAAAAGAATTAGCGTCACAATTTTATGTACGTAATCTAATTCTCTCACTTTCCGATGCCATAGAAATTTGAAATTTGGCACGGGCATTGATTATGTCATAAATAGGAAAAGTTAATGGGTCCCAACTCGATTATTCAATTCTGAGCGCAAAAGAATTAGCGTTCAAATTTTACGTGCGTAATCTAATTCTCTCACTTCCTGATGTAATTTTATATAAAGGAAACGTCGCATGGTTACCTCCATGTGGTGTTTCCTGGGTAACGCAAAGAACCATGCAAAATGGTGAACATATTTTTTTCCTCGGTATCTCTAAAGTAACCACGACTTCATAAGATTTTTCGTGTGAACACCAGATAAACACCAGTACCAAATTAACTCGGGCGAAGCCAGGTATATCAGCTAGTTAATTATATAATCCTTTACACCATGAATCTATTAATCTATTACACTTTCATAGCAAATGTTCAAATCAGGTTTTGGTCACACTCTTGTTTTACTTGCATCAGTGGGGTTAAGACCGGTATCACACAGGTGTAAGTGCTTTTGCCCAATGGGGGTTGCATATTTGCATGTGCATGAGCGTGTTTTAATGTAGTTTTGGAGGCACAAGTCATGCGCATTTTTGCGAGCGAAGAAACATGCAACGATGCCCCAATACGCATTTGGCAATTAACTTAATTAGTTCAATGGGTGCTATTTTTTTGCGCAAATGTGCAGGAAAATAGAGCATGCTGCATATTTTTTTGTGCAAACAAAGTGCACAAAATATGCTTATGTGAACGAACCCAGGGAAATCAGTGGGTTTTATTCACTATGTTTTGTGCACTCAAATTTTGCGCATGTAAAACACTGTGCAAACACGTTCATGTGAATCAGCCCAAAGCTGATGTAATTCCATGGATGGCTCCACAGGGGGCACTCAAAACCCCATGGCAGCATACATCCCATCATTTGAATCCCCAGCAAACCTCTGGGACTGCTGTTGCAGCAGCTCAAGAAAGGGCTCGTTTAAATTTGTGTTAGGTATTTCCGTTTTAAGTCGATCTCTCAGTTCCATTTTTGGAGCAGAAGTGGGGAATTCAAACAGGAATAAACATTTCCTTTTTTCTTCATTGATTTTAATGGTTTTGAAAAAAAAATTGAATGCTTTTCGTTTGATTCCGCTCTGTTATGGTTCCGTTTTTTTATCTATTTATTCATTAAAAAAAAAAACAACAACAACAAAAAAAAAAAACCAGAACCATAATGGAGCGGAATCAAATGCAAAGCATTTTAATTTTTTTGAAAACCCATTTAAATCAATGGGAAAAAAATGAAATGCTTTTTTTTCTGTTGGAATTCCCTTCTTTCTGGGCTATTCCCCTACCTCATGTTTTGGACAGGTAACTAGAGTATGTTAGTGCAAACCAATATTTGCTATACTATATGCTATTGGGGTCCAAATTCAGTTATGCTGAGCTCAGGAGAATAACTATCACCATATCAACTTTTAATGTGATCAAAGTTATCTGTTTATTGATTGACAGACCACAGCTTTTATAGAGGCAAATGATCTAATTACAATAATTCAAATCTATTATAATTCATTTATTACCCTTGGTCAAAGAAACATAAACATGCAAGATAAGGAATTTAACATCTAAATTGCTGAAGGAAAAGCAGCACAGACACAATAGAATACTACCTGATTACCTTCTCAGAATACAAAGATACTTTAAAGGGGTTGTCTCGCGGCAGCAAGTGGGGTTATACTCTTCTGTATGGCCATATTAATGCACTTTATAATGTACATCATGCATTAAATATGAGCCATACTTACCTGCTCCGTTGCTAGCATCCCCGTCGCCATGGATCCGTCTAATTCTGATGTCTTCTTGCTTTTTTAGACGCGCTTGCGCTGTGCAGTCTTCTTCCTGGTGAATGGGGCCGCTCGAGCCAGAGAGCTGGTCATCGTAGCTCCGCCCCGTCACGTGTGCCGATTCCAGCCAATCAGGAGGCTGGAATCGGCAATGGACTGCACAGAGCCCACGGTGCACCATGGGAGAAGACCCGCAGTGCATCGTGGGTGAAGATCCCGGCGGCCATCTTGGTGAAGGAAGAAGTAAGAAGAAGGAAGACGTCGCAGAGCGGGGATTCGGGTAAGTAATACATTTTTTTTTTTTAACACATCCCTTGGGGTTGCCCTGCGCCGAACGGGGGTCTATGGAAAAAAAACCCGTTTTGGCGCGAGACAACCCCTTTAATTATAAACAATTGTTTAGAGAGAGACAGAAGAAAAGGGCACAATGACTCGAGACATTCAATCTAGGGCCTTGGAATGTTCTAATCATCGACATCCCTTCTTATTCTTTAATACATTTTAGCAAATCTTGTAAAAGGAAAAGTACACACATATTGACACAGAAGATGGCTAGGAAACCCTCTCCCCTTGCATTTTTTACTGGTCTACCGTTGTGCTGGATAGTTTGTTGCTCCTCTTCCTAGACTTTTTCTTACAGAAAGGCTGATTGATCCCTCAGCCTGTATTTATTCTGAATGCTCAGAGAATATATCAGTATTTGCTTTGTAAGCAGAATTAGGGGGCCCATAAGGCCTCTCATCTTCATATAGGGAACCCAATACTATGAATAAAGCATTAATGTTGGGGGCCCTGATACAAATATTGCATTGGGGCCCAGAAGCTTCAAGTTAAGCCTCTGGCACTCATTGTACACCATATACAATGGATGAAGTATTTGTGCATGGAATTTAGCACTTTTTTTTACAGTTTCTTCACTACAGTTGAGGTCTAACAGACATGAACTGAAACGCGTTCTCTACATGTTTCTGTGATCAAGCACAATTTTTAATACTAAAACAGGAATTTTGCACACAAGGATGTATTCCCGATCTTTTGGATGTATCTCTGAAGCCACAATGACCGGAAGGCTGTTTACTGACCTGTGAGCATACGTGTGAATGGAATGAGGAGAAGCAGACCAGCATAAGGTGGGACTTTACTTATTACTTATGCTGAAGACGGTAAGACTGCACTGATTTAGCCAACAGCCAAGTCAGTTATGGTTCTGTATCTAGCTGTGCTGTACTGGGCTATGAAGCTGTCATAGCCATCTTGCTAAAGCTGAAGAGCAGTGAGCAGGTGCAGGTATGTGTCATCAGGACACACTTTAGTTTGCAAGTAGCCAACTTTCTAAGGTTGCACTGCTAAAGTTAGGTTTTTTACCTCATTACCAACTTGTAAACTGCTGCAATATAGCGGGAACAGCACATTGAGCTTCCTAATCATATAGATCTACATTGTTTTGCATGTTGTGCTTGTGTTTGGAATTCTTATGGACACACTGCGCCAATACTGAGGCCATATCCTTTGCTGTAGAATAATTAAACTATTTAAACTACTGAATGTATGCCATGGAGATTGTAAGTATTTTTACCATACTTGTTTCCTATATTTCTACTTTTCCCAAATCATGTATTTTATTTTGGAAAGTGTTGCTACTAGTATTTTTTTCCAAGTCTGACCTCTGGTGGAATTGCTTCCCTGTTTCTAACTTGTCAAGCTATCTACAGGTTTGATTGTGAGAAGAGCACTTAATTGTGGCCTATTGCTGACCACTGATTATTTTGTAGAATCATGTCTAGTGAGAATTCCAGTGGGCTCTTCAGGAAGAATACTGTAAGAGAACTTAAAAAAAAACAACATCATGTATCTTGTGGAAATTGGGACATACCACTTCCAGATGGCTTTGCAGTAAGCTTTTTTTTTTTTTCTTTTTTGCCTAACCTTCTTTAATAATGAAGGTGAGAAATTTTAATCTATAACCCTATCCTTCTTCCTAGGGGACTGTCTAAGATGAAAGTCAGTACTAGCTTCTTCTACCACCTCTTGGGAGATTATATCCTGGGTGAAGGACTTTCGTTGTACATCCATGAGGGAGCTATGGGAGCACTTGCAAGACCAGGGATCCTCTTAGGACCATAGATGGGAAGCAAGTTTAACTTCTGCCCCTTTGAAAGAGATTTCAACTCATTGATGAAGTTGGCTACTCCTCTTCAGAGGAAGATGAGCCAACCAAATTCAAATTTCCTTTCGATTGCTTTGGGATGTACATGTTGATAATCAGGTGGCAGGAGCCTCCTATGAAAATCAGGTTCCTTCCAGGGCCAAAGCTTTTTCAGTAACAGATAAGTTTAAGGAAACAATTGTAGCAGAAGGGAAATTTCCTGATTGCCAGCCTACCATTTCGTAAAGATATATAACCCTCTATATAGTAGAAGATGACCAGGCAGAAGAGTTGGACATTTCTCCTGAATTTCTATTGCTGGGACAAACCGTATACCCTAGATGGCTTTTCCATCACATAAAACTTCCAGCTGACATATGTGTTCCCTCCTGTGCGGATTGTCTCGAGAGTCCTGGCAAAGGTCAGACAATACCAAGCCTCAGTAATTGTCCTCACACCATTTTGGCTGAGAAGAATAAGATTTTCCCAGCTCCTGAACATTCAGAAAACCTAATGGAGGCTTCCACTAAGACCGGACCTAGTGTTCCAGAGCAGTCAGTTGTCAAAAGATCTGAAGGGAGATGGCTTGATGACATGGAGATTGACGAGCCCCTACTAAGGAACCTAGACCTATCAGTCTCAGTAGTTTCCATATTAATAGCTGCCAAAGGGACCACAACAAATAACACTTATGCCCATATAGTGTGCAATTTTCACAACTGGTGTGATTAAGGATTGCTTTCGGCAGGACAACCATTCTTGGCAAACCTGTTACAATTCTTACAGAATGGATGTGAAAAGAGCTTAGCCCTAACACTATTAGAGCTCAGGTTTTGCTCTATCAGTTCTCTTTATAAGGCCACTTGCTAAATAGCTCTTGGTAAAGAGGTTGCTGATGGCCATCCAGAAACCTTTTCCATCCATAACCAATCCTTTTTCAAATTGGGATTTACCATTGGTACTGAGAAGTTTGTCTGAACTTACCCTTTGAGCCATTGCAGGAACAGAGTTACTTTCTCTTATGGAAAAGGTTGCCTTCTTAATAGCAATTGCATTGGCCAAGAGGGTGAGTAAATTGCAAGAACTTTCTGCAAAAGACCCTATCTACAAAATTAAACAAAATAATTAATGCAATGGAGGACCATGTACGGCTACAAACGGACCTAGATAAGCTGGGGGCTTGGGCAGAAAAATGGCAAATGAAGTTCAATATTGATAAATGTAAGGTTATGCACATGGGCAGCAAAAACGGATGTTACCAATATACACTTAATGGGGTACTGCTAGGGAAAAGTGATATGGAAAAAGACCTGGGGGTACTAGTGGATTGTAGACTAAACTGGAGTAACCAATGCCAGTCAGCTGCTGCAAAGGCAAATAAAGTCTTGGGGTGCATTAAAAGAGGTATAGGGGCGAAGGACGAGAACATTATCCTTCCATTATATAAGGCACTAGTTAGGCTCCACATGGAATACTGCACACAGTTCTGGTCACCGGTGCTCAGGAAAGATGTCACAGTACTGGAGGGGGTTCAAAGAAGAGCGACTAAACTAATACATGGAATGACAGGACTGGAATACCCAGAGAGGCAATCCAAATTGGGACTATTTACTCTAGAAAAAAGAAGGCTAAGGGGTGACCAAATAACTACGTATAAATACATGAGGGGACAATACAAGGATATCTCCCATGATCTGTTTATACCCAGGACTACGACAGTAATGAGAGGGCATCCACTACGTCTAGAAGAAAGCAGGTTTCATCACCAACATAGAAAAGGGTTCTTTACTGTAAGAGCAGTGAGACTGTGGAACTCTCCGCCTGAGGAGGTGGTGATGGCAAAATCCATAGAGGAGTTTAAAAGTGGACTTGATGTCCTTCTGGAGAGGAAGGATATTATAGGTTATAAATCTTAGGTTAATTGTTTATCCGGGTATACAGGTAGGTAGGAACTATTAGGGGTTGATCCAGGGAACAGTCTGATTGCCATTAGGGAGTTCGGAAGGAATTTTTTCCCCAAAAGGGCTAATTGGCTTCTGCTCTTGGGGTTTTTTGCCTTCCTCTGGATCAACAACACAGGAGGATAAACAGGCTGGACTAGATGGACATTGTCTTCATTCGGCCTTACGAACTATGTTGCTATATTTCACCAACAAAATATGGTACTGAGAAATCTACCCTCATGCAGGTCTGAGTTTCCTTCCTATACCACATTAACCAAGAGATGGTTCTACCCCTCTTTTGTGCTGAATAGAGATGAGCGAGCACCAAAATGCTCGAGTGCTCGTTACTCGAGTCGAACTTTCAGTGATGCTCGAGAGTTCGTTTCGAGTAACGAACCCCATTGAAGTCAATGGGCGACTCGAGCATTTTTGTATATGACTGGTGCTCCGCTAAGGTTTTCATTTGTGAAAATCTTAGCAAATCACCAAAGTCATGTAAAAAACACAGAAATGGATAGGGCAGGCGAGGAGCAACATGCAGGGCTGCATTTCGGGCTCCGAGGTCTCACTATTAAGCCACAATAGTGGCAAGAGTGAGACCCCCCCCCCCCCCCGCACTGTCAGCATAAAGATCATTCTCCTCTGCCATAGTTGTAACAGCTGTGGCAGAGAAGAACGATGTTAGCCCATTGAATTCAATGGAGCCGGCAATACAGCCGATTCCATTGAAAGCAATGGGCTGCCGGCGAGCGCGGGATGAATTTTCGGGAAGGGCTTAAAACTATAAGCCCTTACCTGAAAATCATCCTAAAATGTGTAAAAAAAAAAAAAATGTATACTCACCTTTCCGCTGAAGCCGGAGTTCAGCCGCGTCTGGCCGGCAGTTATCCTGAACTGCTCTGAGTAGTATTCAGAAGCCAGGGATTTAAAATCCCCACCTGCTGAATGAGCTGCCTCTGATTGGTCACTACCTCACCAATCAGAGGCAGCTCTCACTCACACCCATTCATGAATTCATGAATGGGTGAGTGAGTGCTGCCTCTGATTGACTTAGCGCACGGACCAATCAGGGGCAGCTCTCAGCTGAATGTGCTGCTGTGTCAGGTGTCCAGGAAAGGTAGAATTTATTATGCTATTCTTTCCCATAGTCCAAAGAGCAGCACATAGCTTCCCTCCTTTTTCTTTGAGTTTATGTGTCTGCTATGTTCTTTTAAATACGCACCCATTTATCGGGTTGGTCTTTACTTTTTAACTCTATGTGTCACCTGTCCAAAACATGTGGTAGGGGAAGAAATCCCACATATGTATATGTGCTGATGCTTGGACTACAGGAAAGAAGAATAGCATAATAAATCCTACCTTTCTTCTCCAAAAACGGAACAGCCAGACAGAATACAAACAGAAATACAGATGTGAATGAGTCCTAAGATAGCTACCACTATAATCACACAAAAAAAGGAAAGCAGAATGAAAAAAAAATATGCAAAAAGAAAATAAAAATAAAACTTAAAAAAGAATCAATATATGTTTTTAATTATTAAAAAAAGTAACATTTGATTCTGAAGATTCATTTTAAAACTCAAGGACTACTACTGAAGACTGTACAACACTGCACTGTCCATCACAGGTAGAGTATAAAGCAAATAACCAACTTAAATCTTTAAGTAAAAATTCTGAGTCATAGCCACCATCTTGCCTCACCTGTCTCGCTGTCAGACGCCGTCTTGTCTGTGGCAGGTATTGTGCTCTGGCCTCTTGTCAGTCTCTGATGTCCAAAAGGCATGCATGTGCACAGTCTTAAATGGCATCCTGCATCCTTTGTCCTCCTCCAATCCCAGAGCACCTTGTGTTATATCAAGCACCTTTCTCCTAAAGAAGGTACCTGAGCTTTTGGTCTCCTTGTCCAGATGAAGGTGTTATACCTATCTGCTGACTTCCTTGTTTCTGACTACTCTGCACTCTCCGCTCCCGACCTTGGCTTGCTTTATTGTCCTTTCTCCTATGTGCTGCCTGCCCGGACTCCTGGTTTTTTTGAATCAAGCTGAATCTGTTCTATGTGCTCTGACGTCTGGATTGTCTTGACTGTTGAAGTTTACGCTAGCTACCTTGATCTCAGACTTTTTTGACTATACCTCTGTTCACATACTCAGGTGTTATGCCTTGATCTATAGTTTAACAGCATTAACAGCAACTTAACTGGGATCACTTCTAGTATAAATGCCTGAAGACCACAGAGCAAAGCCCAGATTCTGACTGGTGGAGTGAAGTAGTGAAGACCAGGAGTCCTCAGGAATTGCCTCTAGATTTGGCCCAAAGTCAAACTAGTGTGTGGCACAGCAGATCCATATCCACTGATCCTGACAGTAATAAAATGTTGAGTAAATATTTGCAATTACATCTGCTGCTTTTGTAAATGTTTTAGTACAGAAGGCCTTGAATAATCACAATTATGTCCATTTTTTTTGCTTATACAACAATATAGTATTTACCTAGATATAAAAACGCTCAGAGAGATTTGGCCAGAGAAAGAGTAAAATGAGGTTTCTGGGCTAGCATCTCTATGTAAAATATAATTACTCGATATATTGAACAACATGTGAATACTCAGCTAAGTGAGCCAGAACAAATTGTGACAAATTATGTTGTTTCACAGATAACTGATGAATGCAAGGAAATGAGAACTATTTAACGAAAACCTGTTTTTTGGTGTCAAAATATCCATTTTCATAAAGAATCAAGATATTCACACCTAAATGAATGAGTCCTTTAACATTCTCATAATACATTATTTGTAGGTTAGTGTAAGCTCTCAGAAAAAAAGAAAATGTATTGAAATAACATAAATTATATCTTAAAAATAGGATATTTCCTCTTTTTTTAAGTAATGTGGTCACCTTTGTGTAGATTTTAAATGAGCTTCTTTAAAGAGTCAGATTATTTGCATTTATCTTTAAAGAGTTTGACGGGTTTAGAGAGTCTCTCCTTACCTATTAGGTAAGCTGATCATGAGTTGTCCATTGCTGGTTGCTCAATGATCTACAGTTAGATCAAAAGAGTAAATTGTAACTTCTTGGTCCCGAAAAAACTAAATTGTGAGACAGTCCCGATCCCCTTATGTTATCAATAATAGTGATGTCTGCTCATCCACAACTCAATCACAAGGTGCCTAAACAAGTATATGATTTCCTCTCTGGGTCGTCTAAACTAGAACTTAGGACCACTAAATCCATCTATGCTTACCATAACCCCTTTAATGGCACGCCCGGAAAATTGTTATAGAAGGGAACTGGCAGACCCTGCCTTGGCCTTACTAGCATTAGGAATGCTAGTTATCGACAACCTCCACCTAACATCAGGAGACTGATTTGCCATATTTTCCAGTCAGCAGCCCTCCTGACTGCAAGAAACTGGAGATCCACCACCTCTTCATCTTTAGATTCCCTGACAGCTACGGCATCCAAACACTGTTTACTTGAAAACTTGTTTCACTCTAGACAAGGTCGGTCGTCTGCCTTTCATTTATAGTGGAACGCATGGCTCCACAAATTCCCTAGATGAGGGAGACCTTAACGATCTCAGGATCCTCCTAACGGTAAATTTGGGTATAGTTGGACAAGATTCTGGCTGGTCCTAGGAAACAGAAGATGTCTTCTGGGCCTCAATCCAAGACATGTTCTCTCATAATAAATAATAATACATCTGCAGTCAATCCCTTCCCCTTCTTCATATATATGTATATTTATTTTTTTGTTTCCTGGTCCATTCTAGATTCCTTTCTGTCTATATGCATAGCTAATTTTAATCCTAATATGTGATAGATTGTTTGACTGTATTGCGATACATTGGATATGTTCGCTACAGACTTTATGCAAATGGTTTTATTTTGTAGTGTTGAGAAAAGAAATAAAAATCTTTAATAGTTAAAAAAAATAATACTGTTGTCTGCTTATATGGCAGAGAGGCTATTGTGCCCTCCCAGTCCCAGGCACCAAAGCACAAGTGCAACGGCAACCTCTGCACCATCTCCAACTGTGCCCCAGTGTTAAAGGGATTGTTCCATGACAATAATTTATCAGTGTCTGGATAGTAGGGGTCTGACCAATGGGACCCCCATGAATAGTGAGAATAGGAACCCCAAGTCTCCCCTTATAAATGGAGGGGTGTTTATGGGTACACACTACCACTCTACTCATCTCTTTGAGACTGCCAAAGATAGCTGAGCACTATCACTTATCTATATCTGATTGGCCCATAGGATCAAATTGTGCGTTAGTGCATATGCATGACCACTACTCCATTCATATGGAGACACTGGGGACTTCGTTACCCTAATGTGTGCAACCCCAGTGGTCAGACCCTCATGAATCGGACATTTATCCTGTAGATAGGCGATAAGTTATTTTTATGGGATCAGTGGCATCACTATGGTGAGTGAAGAGGATGCTATTGTGCCTCGGGCCTTGAGCCATAGAGAGTCCTTAGGGACTCACATTCCCATAACAGGAAACCTGTACTACAAATTAAACATTATAGTTGGGAGCCCTGTTACAGATTTTGTATTGGGGCCCAGCAGCTACAAGTTACATCTTGCATGGAACAACCCCTTTAGTTGCAAAGGGAATGTAATACCAGTGAAAGCCTGACAAAGTGCCCATTAATATCAACAGTCATCTATAATTTTGAATAAAAGGCCGAATCTCCTTTACCCAATAGCCCAAAAAGGATAAAGTAGAACCTGGTGAATTTTTAAAGAATTCTTGAAAACTCAGGTATGCTTTAACCTGCAGACAGATGGGTAGCATGCTTGTATACATTGGTGTACAGTAAGTATTGAGTACAGAGGTGACAACTAAGTCTCTTCCATAAAAGCGCAGTGGTACAATGCTGTAATCAAACTATACCAGGCTATCTTGCTATATTATATTTTTATAGTATATTTTAATACTAAACAGGGTGAGGTTGTCATACAGAGAGACATGTGAAGTCATGGCCTGCTAAATGATGGACCTGGCTAATATGCTTACTGAGGCCCATAAACTTGGAATCACTAATTTTAAAGGAGTTTCCCAGACTTGTAGCATGCTTAGGACAGGCCACCATTGTTTGATCAATGGTGGTCCTGCCATTAGGACCATTGAAGCTCAATTAAAAGTTCTGAAAAGCTCTAATTGTTTTTAAAGGAACAGCAGCTTGGCTGTATGATTGGCTGAGTCTAGTCCTGCAGCTTATCCCAGTCATGAAAAGGGCTTACCACACTAAAAACATTTCACCTGTCCACAAGATACGTGATAAATGTATGATTGCTGGGGGTTTGACTGCTGGGACCCTCACGGATTACTATACCAATCCATCCCAAGCCTCCATAGTGAACAGAGCAGTAATACATATGCATGACCACCACTCCTTTTACTTCAATGGGAATCAGATAGATAGCCAAACACATCGCTAAGCTACCGTGTTTCCCCGAAAATAAAACCCTGTCTTATATTAATTTATGCTCCAAAAGAGATGCTAGGTCTTATTTTCGGGGAATGTCTTATTATACTTACCTAGCAGATTTGGTGCAGGTCCTTCCCACTGCTCTCCGGAGCTCCAGCGCACTTCTTGCAGTCCTCGGCTGCCCACAAAAGATCGCTTCCTGGTTATGGGATTCATAAATCCCGAGTCCAGAAAGCTATGGCTCTGATTGGTTCTCGAGTGCTGCTCAGCAAAGCAATGCAGTGCTTGATGAACCAATCACAGCCATCACATTGGTTCATCGAGCGCTGCATTGCTTGGCTGAGCAGTGCTCAAGAAACAATCAGAGCCATTGCTTCCTGGTTGTGGAATTTATGAATCCTATAACCAAGAAGTGATCTTCTGTCAGTAGCGTGTCGGGGCTCTGAAGAGCAGCGGGAGGGATCTGAATCCAGCCTGCTAAATAATATATTCCTTTTTTTTATGTAATGCAGCTAGGGCTTACTTTCAGGGTAGGACTTATATTTCAAGCCTCCCCAAAAATCAGACTAGGGCCTATGTTCAGAGTAGGTCTTATTTTCAGGGAAACAGGGTATCCCCATAAACAATGAATTGAGTGGTGGTCAGGTACTGTATATGAACAGCTGCTACATTCACTAGATGTGGATTCATGTGATTCATGGGCGTCCCAGCAGGTGATAAATGTTTGTGGTTGCATAGCCATTACATTGCTCTGAATGGGTTCGGTCTAATGGCTTTCTTTAAGGATGGGTTGAGGCAACCCCAATAAGTTTCTCTTGAATTGAGCCCATACATTTCTATTGATTCACTGGTGAGGTTATAACATATGCAGCATATCATTGCTCTAGAAGTTGCATAGTGGTCTGGGTGAGCCAATGATTAGCCAACACATTATCTGCAGTTTTTGCTTTTTTATCCCTTTTTATAAAGACAATATACAATTATTCAACAGACCCCAAACAAAGGACAACTATTTAGTGAAGATTCTGTGCTTAAATGTCAGACATCTCCGTGTACAGTAAAAATACAATATGCGATTAGAAAAGAAAAAACTATCTTCAAATTTAAGAAATGGGCTTCTGTTCAGAATGAACCTTAATTGAATCCACCTTATTATAGAATGATGTATTTTAAAATGTTCCATCTCTTTCCAACCTAATTTCACACCAAAGATTTGTGTGTTTCCCATGGCCGGAGGAAAGGACTAGGTCACCGAGGGAACCACTAACTGATAGGTAAAATATAACCTTTATTAAGGAAATTAAAAAGAATTTTAATATTCTAATATGTATACATAAAGGACGTGTTGAATTTCTCGTAGGTAATGAGCCTGTCACGATCAATCGGCACTATTACCAATGATAATTTACCTTGAAACAATAAATGCTAGATGGATGCATTTATAATGTACTTTCGTATTAACATTCGGCTATATATACCAAAAAATCGACACCAGTATATATGCTCTGAATGGTTATGATCATACTCTTATCACTATCTCCCCATTCCCAGATCGTGTGTCAAAGTGGAGATAACCAGGGCACGAGATATATATCCCTTCTGATAGAGCAATGATAGAAATTCGTGTTCAGTATTTT
Organism: Eleutherodactylus coqui; assembly: GCF_035609145.1. Taxonomy (NCBI): domain Eukaryota; kingdom Metazoa; phylum Chordata; class Amphibia; order Anura; family Eleutherodactylidae; genus Eleutherodactylus; species Eleutherodactylus coqui. The sequence goes on from NC_089838.1 coordinate 33,336,892, forward strand.
ATGCACGATTTCTAATTTTGGTAGAAAAAACGCTAAGTCGATTGTTCAAGGTGTGGATACATCTAGTATGGAATAGGTGGCTAGAATATACTGCACACCATATCCATACACTAGATTGCTGCTCACAATTGTACTTCAAGAAGCACTTACTAATTATAGCTCCATCAGTGGTTGTCAACAGTCATATTAGTGGACTGAATGAACCCGCTTACTAGTGAGCTATATGATACTTTAAGGAAAAATCCAATAAAGAAGGCTGGACTAATTCATCGTCCACAACCAATAACTTTATAATCGGACTTCTACCTGGTGCTAAGACCCGTATAGATAGTACCAATAGAGTCAATGTCAGGGTCAGGACTAGTTATATAATGTCCAAAACCTACAGACACTTAGTCTATTAGTGAATTAATTAGCTCACTTAATAGCAGGGTGACCCCAGTGAAAACTGCGTATGGTCACACTACTAATCACTTAGTGAAAGAAGGACACCATCTACGCGTTTCAACAGCCTATGGTGCATAAGCTGTATCATCAGGATGGTTTACTAGATGTATGGATGTCAATCATAAGATGAGAAGATTGCATCACATAACTAGCTAAGTGTAGCAGCAGTCATTGATCTAAGTGGCAAAACTACAGCATTAGCTAGTGTCAGCGTTTAGCCAGCAAAGTGCTGCAGCAGTCATGGATGTATGAGACAGCGCTGCAGCACTTGGCTAATAAGAACGGGTAACGATACGAACAGCCTGACCGGCTGTCTACAAATGAACAGCAATGGAGGAAAGGACGCTGCACCTTGGTAGGAAATGACTGTCTTTGGGGCCTGTTTGAACTGATAATTACCCTTCTGCATAGTAAATTGTACCAATTCTCCTGCAATGCACTGTAAAGCGTTAATATAGATCCAAAATGTGCTGTATTAGAGAAATAATCCCAGTTCGGCTTCCTGTATTGTTTTCCCTGGGGTTGTAATATCCATATGAGAAAATATGATTTTTGATTTCAGGAGAAAATTAAAAATAAATAAATAAATAAAATTACCTGTTTCTACCACCTTGCAAATGTAAAAAAATCAGGGATCGCTTCCATTGCAGTCAAATGTCAATTTCAAAAATCAAGCTTGAGGAAGGCCTATTTGGCCGAAACGTTGCTACCTTATTTGTAATGGGGCAATAAAGTATTTTGCATCTTCATACAAACCTGTATGCTGCCAGTTACTACTGCTTTGCTTAGAGGTACATGGGGGTCACCGGCCGGCACAGGGTCTGATTCTGCTGCGGGATCCTACTCGGGCATGTGCATTCGGCCTTCGGTAGTGGCTATGCCTGGTGTTACAGCTCAGTCTCAGTCATTTAAAAGGGACCCGTCTGCTCTGAGCTATAATATCAAGCAGAGCCACTAACTGAGGTAGATAATCGGTTAATCGGCGGGGTTGTTAAATATTTGGCAGCCATCAATCTGATATTAATGATCAATCTTAAAGTTGTTGCCCGAGTTGTAGCTCCTCTTTAAAATCCCTTCCCCATGCACTAACATAACAAATAGGCATATACTCACCTCCCCTCACTCCCACTTGATTTTGAATGATAATCGTTCCGTGTAAATGCATGCAGAAAACTGAACAATGTGTTGATCAGTGTAAACGGCAGTCGTTCACTTTTGAACGACTGCCTGCTTACTGTGAATAGAGGTGGGTGGTGAGAGAAGGCTCCCTGGCCGCTCCGCCTCCATGCTGACCGTGCTGTGAGCGATGCTAGCGATACTTGCTCCTGTGTAACAGCAAAGGAGTAAGCATCACTGGAACGAGCTGTCGGACATCGTTTGCCTGACAGCTTGTCCAGTGTAAAAGGACCATAATGCCAGTCTAATGTATGGCCAGCAAAGATAGCATTCAATAGCTACATTATCTTACCAAAAGTAATTGGACACCTGAGCAAAAATGAAAAAATAATATTTATTTCCATATGTTAATACTTAGTGGGGCTTCTTTGGCCCTAAAGATATCGGATACTCTCTGTGGAATACTTTCTACTAATATCTGAAACACTTCTGCTGGTATTTCCATCCATTCGTCTTGCACTTGTCTGGAGAGTTCTCTCCAAGAGGGTGCATCATTCCACCTGCAATGTTGCGGAGGAATATGATTGGACAGTTGAGCAATGGAAGAAGGTTCTATGGAGTGACATATCACACTACTCCATCATCAATTCAGATGGATGTACCTGGGTGCAGAGGATGTCTGGGGAATGCCTTTTGTCTGGGTATGCTGTACCAACAGTTAAGGACAGTGGAGGTTCCGTTATGGTCTGGGGATGTTTTATGTGGCATAGTGTCGGTCCATTGGTTGTAGGGCAAGAACCATGAACACAGATGTGTGCCTTGATGTTCTAGATAATAATGTGCTGCTGACAATGTGACAATACTCTAGGAACGGTCACTCTTTACAAATTAAGATAACTTTCTGTGTCACTGTATATTTGCAAATTTCAATTGCTTTATAATGGCTTCTGCTGTGTTAAACCAACAGCAGCTTTTCAATGGCGAAAGATAAAACAAGGAGTTGCAGAAAGTTATAAATAAGGAACATGGAACAATACCTCTGCACTGCCACCTATTGGATGACAGTATTCATGCAAATCAATGTCTGACTCTTCATACAGGTCTTAACAAAGATTGGGAATTGAAGACCAAGCAAGAATCCATACACAGACAGCTGTTTCAGTGTTATTGTCCCTCATCAGTGTGCAATAGGATCCTGGTTTGGCTAGTGTGAGGCCCGTGACATGAGTTGGGAGGAGTACTGTCTCTCCTTGAAGAGAGCCCCTAGAATGTGAGTGAGGAGACTTATAAGGTCATGCATGCTCCTGTGGGAGATATATGCAAATAAGGAAGATGGAACAATATCTCTACAGCGTCACCTATTGGATGGCAGCATTCCTGCAAATCAATGTCTGACCCTTTATACAGGTCTTAACAAAGATTGGGAATTGTGCATCTTCCTTATTTGCATATTACCCAGAGGAGCATGAATGGCCTTATAAGTCGATAGATAGATAGATAGATAGATAGATAGATAGATAGATAGATAGATAGATAGATAGATAGATAGATGTAAGTTCCGTTTTGAAAATGGGTGTTCCACGATTGGACTGGCATGCACAGAGTCCTGACCTGAACCCTAGTGAACAATTTTGGAATGAACCAAAATCAACGTTGTCCATTTTCTTTGGCATAACGTCTCTAAATATATTTCCAGGATTAATGGAGGGAAATACCAGCTGAAGTGTATTAGACATTAATAGAAGGTGAATTAAGACCTATTATAGTATCACTAATTGAATGTATTAAACATTTTGGGGGGGATTACTTTAAGTTTTCAGGTACCATTGGTGATATTTTGTGTATGGGTATCAACACTTTTCCAACCACTTTCTTCCCCCTCTCCCTCATTTTTTCCTGACATTAGGGAGTAATTGGGTGATTAGGGCTTAGGTTCGAGGCAGACTCATCCTTGTCAGGGTGGGTACCCCACAGGTTAGTATCTATGTGACAGAATAGGGCATAACAGGCTTTGGTAGAAGTTATTTTAAATGCTGGATATAAAAGCTATGTTTTATATTATATATAGCTTCTGTGAATTCTCTATACAATATTTCATGTGAGATTGGAAGGTTCCAGCTGGAGGCCAATATGTCTAGCAATTCAGTGATATATCATTATCCTTTGTATTTTAGTAAAACATAATATTAAAAATTGTTTTGTGATTTTGAAATTAGTTTCCCACTGCATTATGCAGCATTGCAGATTACTTTTACACTTTATAAACAGAAGTCTTATAATGTTGCAGTGCACAAGTATTATGTTTGATTCTCTACTTTCTTATGTAGGTTCACCTGAGAATAGTTGTACAGCATTTCTTTAGTACATTAATATCAAAGTGTCTCTATGGGATGAGAAAGGAAAAGTTGGATTTTTTTCTTCTTCTAGAAACAGCACCAGCACCTCTTTTCAATGCGATAATCAGACCACACATGGAATATTGTGCAAAGTTTTTGGCACCGATGATCAAAAAAGACATATTGCAGTTTGAAAAGGTTCAAATGTGGGCAACTGAATTATTAAATGGAATGGGTGGACTACAATACCCTGGAAAATTATGAAAATTGAGCTTATCTTGAAGAGAAAAGATACAGCTGAGGCATGAGATATGTATACATATAACAGGGGTCAATACAGAGATCAATTACAGCAAGGACTATGCCCAGTTTTGATTTGTGCATTTATTAGTGATTGGAGTTGTTCCAAGGCCCCAAGATATGTCTGGTACAATATATCTAGCTTTCATTAACCAGTGTAGTTTGGCAAAAGGAAGCTGAAGTCTGCTTGGTTGTCCTGCACTTTCTTGTTGCAAGTTTTACATGACTGAATCTTACATTTACCTGGAATATCAGGACTATTTAACCCAAACCAGAAGAAATATGCTTGTTGCCTGCTTGGTCTAACTGCTGGCGGCTCCTGCACATCAAGGCTGGACTTGCTGACTAGTTTTTCTAGTCATTAAAGTTCAGACATTGCAGTAGCACGGTAGTTTACTCCCCAGTATGGCTGCTGGCCATAGCTGCGGGTGCCTGCCTTCAGCTTTAATTCCTGCTGGTTGTAGCCGTTGGCATCTTCTGATTTTGCTGTAAAGCAGAAGTGTTCCCCAGCTGTCTTCTGTGCCCGTAGGGTGCGTATGTGTTTTCATCTAGCCTCTAAAAAGGCAAGTACTTTTCTGTTTCAAGACAAGACAAGCTATTCTGTTTCAAGCCAATTCAGATGCTTCTTGGCTCAAATTGGGTTTTCCAAGTTTTTTTCTTCGTGGGGGGTATTATTTTTGTAAATATAAACCTAGTCCTCCTACTGCCACCAATTTCAGAAAAAATCAGAAAACCCTTTTAATTATGGCAACCTTCTCCCCTGAAGGATGACTGAGCAATAAGTATTTGGTGATTTTATGAAGATGTACCTGTAGCTTGCTTGAGAATAAGTTTTGACCATGCGTTTGACTACTCAGCTTTCCAGATATCTGCCTGTTCTGATCTCAGGCTGTTTTATTAGAATATATTGTCATATAGTCACCCATATAGTTACCAGCGCTCCATGTTGAATGAGCTCTGTCTGTCCTGACTTCAGTCTCTTATACTGACTATTTACTGTATATCCTTTTCTGTCCCTTAGGTACCTATTGGTCTATCTGAGTCAGCTGACATTGAACTGAGACTACTCCTTGGAATATGACTTGGAGATTCCATGTAGCGAAGGCCAGATCCCTAAAAAAGGGGTTAATGGGTGAAAACCAAGGAACGTCAAAGAGCAGTCCTCAGGAGTGGCCCAAAGCCAAATTAGTCAGTGGCACATTAGTTTCACGCCCACTGCATTACACTTCTATAGGTATACATTAAATAGTGTACACATAGGACATAATAAAGTAGCCCATGGGTAATCTACAACCAAACTCAAAACAATATGGTGCATGGTCTCTAATATACTAGGCATTGTACCAAGATGTTTGAAATGTATCTCTGTATGTGGTAAATAGTGGCCACTTTCTTTTGTGTATGTGTATTATGCTAGTCATGACCTCACCACATCTGTTACAGCAGCAAAAAGGTTTACAATGTGGAATCAGTAATCAGGCTTCAATTCATACAGCTGGAACAGATGTCTTTAGAATGATCTCCTGAATTAGTGTTTTTTTTTCAATCTGTTTAGAGAAAATGTAATCCGTATGAGAATTTGCATGTAATTGCTCAGAGATCTTTCGTTATGTGTCATAGGAAACTTGGTTAGCTGACCATACTTTCAGCTCTGTTATTTATTTGGTGCTTTAAATGTAGGAGACAGACCATCCATGGAATGTGAATGCAATATATATATATATATATATATATATATAGATAGATAGATAGATAGATAGATAGATAGATAGATAGATAGATAGATAGATAGATAGATAGATATAGATATTTATATGTATATCCATGCACAGGAGCCATTTGTTGCAGTCTCACAGCTCACTGTTCCTCAATTTCATTGGCTCTTCATAGTCTCATTCTCTCTGCTTGTGCATTTTGGTGCTCTTCTTAGCTGTTATTTGTTCCAGGACGTGCCATAATTTCCCAAGACTTAAGTTTGGAATTTGCTAAATCAAAATGTTGCCACTATGTGAAACCGTGATCGTAGAGATGTGTTAGGTCAGCTACCTGTATTTGCCACCCTCTTGCTATTCTGAGCAGATGCGAGCATTGCTCTTCTCCTCCTGTATAAATGGACTCTTAGCTTCTACTTTCTATCAGCACTGAAGGAGTTAACCCTCCTCAGTGCTCCCAGCCCAGCTGCAAGGTAAATGACTATTACCTGCCTATTTAGCTGAGATGGGGATCACTCTGTCTTTGCCTGAGTGTTGCTGTGTGTTTGTCTCGGACACCCAGCATACATAGGTCACTTGTCTCTGACTATATTGCCTGCTCTTGTCCTGTACTTATCTGTATATGTTTGTCTGCTGCCAGATCCTGTTTATGTGTTTGTCTCAGTTACCCAGCATAGCTTTCCTGTGTCTGACTTTACTGTCTGCGCTTATCTTGCACTTTTTTAGTAAAAAATGTTTGCGCTCGTGGAAAATGCAAGCCAGTAACCCAAAGACTTTCAGTTACTGGCTTGTATTTTCCACAAGCGCAAACATTTTTTACTCAAAACTTGCTGTTTGTTTTTTATTGGGGGACCACTCTCCTGGTGAGAGCCCCCCATATTGTCATTGCAGCTCTCCTCTCCTATGGAGGATAGGAAAACGGCAAACCGGGGAACCCGCTAATTATCCTTTGGCGCTATCTGAACTGTTGTGCTTATCTTGCACTTGTATCTGTATGCATTTGTTTGCTGTCTTCCTGACTTTGCACCAGTTCCTATTTATGTGTTTATCTCTGTCACCCAGTATAGCTTGAAAAAGGCCATTGGCCCGAAATGTTGCAGTTTTACTGGTTGGAATGAAATAAAATTTCACTTTTACTATACCATTGATGCTGCCATTATCCTTCATCTGCATGGTTCTACATTTGGATTCCAGTTCATGTCTGTATTTTATGGCTCTTGCATATATTCCTCTCACTGGATGCAGTTTACTCCGAGTGCTGTTGGTGATTTCAATTTGCTTTTCTGGACCGTCATGTGATGAGTTACCTGGGCTCTGTGTCCTTGAGTCAGTGAGTGAGCGAGTTACGTGCTCCGCCCCTGATCACATGATGGTGATGTCATCACAGGTCCTTCATCCCTGTGCAAATTACGGGCGGACTACATCCCTATAAACCGCTGTGGCCTCAGTTGCTATGGAATACTAATAACCACATGTCTGTAAGTGAGTGATTGTGTGAGTTACATGTGAAGATGTAACCACCATCGTGGGAACAGTCACTGGGGCTCTGAGCTCTGCCTCTGATGACATGACGGTGATGTCATCGCAGGTCAATCAGTTTACTAAAAATCAGCAGAGTCAGACAGCAGCTTACAGCACCTGTGACGATGTCATCATCATGTGATCAGTCACCTGTGTGGGAGGAGTCCAGGGTCACATGACCAGTGGGTGATCAGTGTGTGCAGGACTCTACTGTGCTGGTTGTAATCCCTGTTGTATGGGATGAAAATATATGTAGCAGGGCTGTTTGTGATGTACATGTAGCAGAGCTGTGTCTGTGATGTGCATGTAGCAAAGCTGTGTGTTTGTGATGTGCTTGTAGTAGAGCTGTGTGTGTGTGTTATGTACATGTAGCAGAGTGAGTGTGTGACATGTATGTACAAGAGCTGTGTACGATGTATATGTAGCAAAGCTGTGTTTGTTACATGCATGTAGCAGAGTTGTCTGTGTGCAATATGCATGTAGTCGATCTGCGTGTGTGATGTGCATGGAGTCGAGAGGTGTGTGTGTGTGACGTACATGTAGTCAAGCTGTGTGTGTGACGTGCATGTAGCAGAGCTGTGTGGTGCAATGACCTACCATTTATTCAACCCGCACAATTGTGCAGAGGAACGTTGCTACCGCTAAAAGAAGAAGCAGTCGTATGTTTGATTGTCTATTATAGCATATATAAAGGACAACGGTAATTATTCTTACATATCACTAACAAGAACTGTAGGAAAGGCAGACCAGGGATTTTTTGCAGAATGATAAAAAAAGTTTGACTTAAAAGGATCCTGTCAGATTCCTAATGGTGCTTGAGCTGCGGGCATTACATTTATTTTATATTACATTTAAAACTTTGCAGAAAGCTGCAAAGAGCAGTCTGGTGTGGCTCACTAATATTCATATGTATTCACTACCCACCCCACTCCTGTGCCGCTGATTGACAGATGTCTCCATATGCACAGTAATGCAAAGAGACTGAACAATCTGAGGCAGGGGAGGCGGGGTTAGCAGTAAATATATAATTATTAATGAGCCAAACCAGACTCATCTCTGCGGCTCACTGCAGACTTTGAAATGTACGTTTTCTAAAACTCTTGAGGTAATCAGTGTAAGTGACAAATTGTTGAAATCAGTATGTCTGTCATGATACTGTACTACCCACAGCCCAGGCATTATTAGAGACTTGATAGATTTCCTTTATGCCTCGTTAACACAATCGGTGTTTTTGCACATTAGAGACACGTGAAAAGAGCACTTCTAAAAGAACCAATGGTTTCCGATAGAAGTGTTCACATGAAGGAATTTTAGACACGCTAAATACTTGCACCTACCAAAGATAGGACATGGGACTACAAATCTCGCATCTAAGGTTCGTGCTGCAAGAAAAGATAGGACCTGACCTATCTTTGGTGCGTGATGTGCAGGAGTTTCCATAGACTCCTATGACAGCAGGAGTTTATGGAAACTTTTGCATAGGAAAATTAAATTACAAATCTCAATAGGGGGATTTCTGCCAATGGAAGGAATTCCCTGCTGCTTACAGTGGGACATTTAAAACCTGCTGCTCGGAAGCACATTTTAAATGTCACACTGTAAACTACTGTTATTCCCCGCGGGGGTGAGGGGAAGCCCAGAGGGTTCCCTTAATCCCCATGGAGACTAACAGGAATTTACAGTGGGACATTTAAAATGTGCTTCTGGGCAGCAGGCTTTAGAGGACTTGCTGTAAGAAGCTTGGAATCCCCCTAGCCCTACTGCTGGGCAATTCCCCAGCAGCCGGGGGCAGTAGGGGACTGCCTCCACCTCTCTCCCCGAGAGATTTCCCTATAGTGGGGAGAGAGAGGGGGCAGGGTTACACGGCTTCCCCAAGAGTGTGGAAGGAGAGGGCGGAGCTAGAGGGGTCTGCCCTCTAGCCCCATTTCCTCTCTTTGCTATGGGAAATCCTTGTGAAAAGCTCTATATCTCTGCCCCCTTTCTCTAGCCTCACCCACTCTCTCTGTACTATACAGATATCCCTCGGTGATCCTCAAAGCAGGGAGAGAGAGCGGTTATATGGGCTAATCCCCCATAGCAAGGAGAGAGACAGGGGATAGGGGGGATTTCCCCATAGCATGGAAAGAGAGCAGGGCTGTGGGTTTATCCCCCATAGCCCACACTCTCTCTATCCCTGCTATGGGTTAATCCCAAAGCCATGCATGGATTCCTCTCCCTCTCCTACAGCAGCTGCGCTTTTTTAAGCGCATCTGCTCTAGTGAGCAGCTGCCCATTCATGTGATTTTTAGTACTCATCCAATTAGTAGTTGGAAACCAAAGAGCCCTTATACTACACGGGTCCCTATGGTTTCACTCTGCAACCCCTAGAATAGCTGATGGAGCTTCAACATCAATGAGAATTTAAAACCATTTAATAATTTTCCAGTAAATAAAACATGTTAATATATTTCCCTCCTTTATAATCATTATTGGAGATCCTTGATTACTAGAGATGAGCGAGCACTCTCGTTTAAGGCTGATCGGTCTTTTCGAGTAACTGATTACTCGCCCGAGCACCATGTGGGGGGGGGGGGGGGAGCACCATTCACTCTCCCCCCCCCCCCCCGCATGGTGCTCGCTCGAGCATCAGCCTTAAACGAGCGTGCTCGTTTATCTCTATTGATTACCTCTTTGATTCATATCAACATCTGAAACAATGTGTATTGTGCAGTTGAATGGATGCAAACATTGTTGCACAGCGAAACAAACAACGTATAAGGCGAAACAACAAGGAATGTGAGCTTTTAGTGGAAATTCATACAGCAAGCATTGTTATATTTTGTTTCATGTAATTGACAGAGACAGAAATATAGCATTTCCTGTAGACTTTGTAACAAGGCCATTTATTGAGGCTTAATTATGGGGATTGCTAGGAGTGGGAAAAGTGACTGACAAAAAAATGAATTTTGAAAGCTCAAAGTGGAATATGTTCAGTATAAAATAGAACTATTTATGCAGTTTGGACATTTTGGTTATAAAGGTCTTGTCAGTAATTGTATACAGTCTACGTCCTTGTCATACTGCTGAATTCACTATATACTGTATGGGCTGTATCTAAGTATTTTTTAATTCTGCTCGAGATTGGATAGAAGAAAGTCTCAGTATATGGAATGTAATAGAAATCATACAGTATAACTAGTTGCTTCGCCCTGGGGACTCTATGCATTGCATTGTGCAGTAGGAGCAACGTGATATTGAGTCTTCTATGGACTCTGGTCATATCACATAACGTTGTACTCATTAAAGGACCACTCCAGACGATAGGTCATGTATAGTATTTGCCCAGAAAACTGCTTTAAGGCACAGTTAAATTAGCCATGTTAAAATATTGTGACCATCTGAAGCATTGTATTCCAATGTATTCATTCAGATGAGCCTTGTAAAAAAATTGCCTTGGCAATAATAGGGGATCAGCGACCGATTTTATACAGCGTATGAAAGGATAGGTCTTGTCCTAGCTTTTGCCCTGATATGCTGGAGGCTCCCAAAAACTTCTATGGAAGCAGAAAAAACTGAGGAAGAGGGAGTTTAGCTGTGTCCAATGCTGGGAAACAAAGACAGCTGGCTCTGTTTTCAAGCATTCATCGTCAGTCTGAGAATTTCTGCTGACTGGGGAATACCCCGTGTGAGTGGACGAGAAAACGAGGTTAAAGCTTGGGTCTTCATCATGGCTATTCTATATTCATGCGATTTTTAGCCGTGATCAGCTGAGTGTAAAAACACACAGAGTCAATGTCCAACCTTTTAACAGGGCTTGCAGTATAACTAGCGATGTAAGCCGAACTAGACTATCCATGAACATATAGCTGTTTTGGGATTATTGCACTTCATAAGTGTACAGTAAGATTCTGGTTGGTCAAGTGAGGGGCCATCAACACAAATGCTTCCTTTTACTATAATCTTTTTTTGTATTTTGCTTCCTCTTTATCTATGCTGGTATCACAAAAAGGGAATTTTATAAACAATCACAGAAAGCGGCCATTTACTTACTGACACAGGAGGGCAAACATGTGCACCAACCTCAGCATGCAGGCAGCCATACTACCAAATGAGGGAGCCAGTTACACCTCCATACAATGCGGATGCTGGCTGTTTTATATAGCTGAAACCAGCACACAACAGCTGCAGTAAGCTCTCCGCTCATCAGAGCTGTTAACCCTTTAAATGCTGATATCCGGGGTCCCGCACTGCCCTCGTGATAAGAGTGTATCTACTCTCACCACCAGCATCCCTGTCTGCTGAGTGCAAGAAGTAGGAAGTCCCCATCATCATCTCCTGCTCTACTGCTGGTCATCTTCTGGAGGAATCCCGTATCTACAGTCGTCCACAGGGGGGGCGCTGCATCAGAATCATTTTCAGTTTTGGTCGGGAGGTATAATGTGCGGGACTTTCCACATATACCTGGGTATATGTATAGAGTTTCTTCAGGACTTCTGACTTGTGTACTTTCCAGTATGTTATATAAATGAACTGCTGCCGTTTATATGCCTACATGGTTATTGTTATAACTGTATTTGGTGTTTCTGTACATTTACTGATGTCGTGCAATCTGAATAGTGGTTCTTGGTATATCTTTTTATTGTTTGCATGGTTAATTCTCAGGAAGAGACACTCAATTACATTTAGAGGCACTGATGGAACTTAGTTACACGCCCTACTCTTAGCAAAAGTTCTAAGTCTCCCTGTTCCACACAGGTTGGCATCAAGAAGGGATAATGTTTAGAGATGAGCGAGCACCAAAATGCTCTGGTGCTCGTTACTCGGGACGAACTTTTTGCGATGCTCGAGGGTTCGTTTCGAGTAACGAACCCCATTGAAGTCAATGGGCGACCCGAGCATTTTTGTATATCGCCGATGCTCGCTAAGGTTTTCATTTGTGAAAATCTGGGCAATTCAAGAAAGTGATGGGAACGACACAGCAACGGATAGGGCAGGCGAGGGGCTACATGTTGGGCTGCATCTCAAGTTCCCAGGTCCCACTATTAAGCCACAATAGCGGCAAGAGTGCCCCCCCCCCCCGCACTGCCAGCATAAAGATCGTTCTCCTCCTGTAACAGCTGTGGCAGAGAAGAACGATGTTAGCCCATTGAATTCAATGGAGCCGGCAATACAGCAGGTTCCACTGAAAGCAATGGGCTGCCGGCGATCGCAGGATGAATTGTCGGGAAGCCAATGACAATGATGTCATTGAATGGCTGTGATTGGCTGAAGGCACGTGTGTTTTCTGGAGGCGGGGATTTCAAGCCCTGTGTCCAGAAAGCAATGCTCTGCCGGGGACCAGGAGGGAGCGACAGCCTGCAGCAGCACCGCAGAACGCCGGGGGAAGTGAGTAATGATTTTTATTCTTTGCTCCGCTTTATTCCCGGCGTATAAGGTGACAGTTGGGGGGTCGTCTTATACGCCCCGCCGCCTTATACGCCGGTATATACGGTATATATTTTTATTGTAACACATTTCTGGATGAATTGCAGGGAAGGGCTTCTATATTTAAGCCCTTCCCGACAATTCATCCCGCGATCGCCGGCAGCCCATTGCTTTCAGTGGAACCTGCTGTATTGCCGGCTCCATTGAATTCAATGGGCAAACATCGTTCTTATCTGCCACAGCTGTTACAGCTGTGGCAGAGAAGAATGATTTGTCTTCTATATGTTCTCAATGGGGTCGGCGCTGCTGCCGCCGGCCCCATTGAGCGCATATAGAGAAGAGAACAGGAATCGCAGATCGCACATAGGTGCGATCTGCGATTTCTATGGCCTAAGAAGGACCGTTGGGGTTCTTGAAGCCTAAAATAACTCCTAACGCTCTCCCTGTAGCAGCAGCACTTTCCCTGATTTATGTCAGAAGGCATCTGTGGCGAGCCGCGGGAGGGCAGATTTTTATACTCGGGTGACACCTGATCTCGCCAGCCACTCACTGCAGGGGGGTGGTATAGGGCTTGAACGTTGCAGGGGGAAGTTGTAATGCCTTCCCTGTCTTTCTATTGGCCAGAAAAGCGCGCAAATTTCTCAGGGAAGAAAATGAAAGTAACTCGAACATCGCGTGGTACTCGCCTCTAGTAACGAGCATCTCGAACACCCTAATACTCGAACGAGTATCAAGCTCGGACGAGTATGCTCGCTCATCTCTAATAATGTTCATATATTACCCCACCACCCCTTTCCCAACAGGGTTACACCTATTTAACACCCTATTTTCACTGGAGGTACAGAATACACAGGTAAGTTTGGCAACAGTGAGCTAACTATATGAGACGCAGAAGCAGCAGTCACACCTTAGCACTGGATGGAGGCCCTCTGGCCCCTCTGTCACATCATAGAACAGCGGCATTCTAAATAAAGAATTCTACATTTTGCATGAGAGAACAGGAGCTGCACAATATGTCTATGTCTGGCATGCAATTCTTCCCCACTGCAAATACTGTAGATCTGCATTCAGCAAAGCCCAAAGTGCATGGTGCGGGCTATGTAATATCTACAGTAATCCATATAAGTGGGCTTCCTTAAAAACAAACACCTAAGGACATGTTTTTTTTGGGGGTTCTGTGTAACATTTTTTCTGTTCCTTTAGTGTATTATGTACATTTATTTCGACTGCATCCTTCTCTTATGATTACAGGGTATTTGCCCGTGTGCATTTGCATAAAGAAAGCAGATTCTTTGTTGTGTGATTTTTTTTTTTTTTTGTCCGGGACAATGCTTATAGCTTCAGAAAATAACAGCAGAAAGACAAAATGGAAATAAGCTTTTAAAGGAATGTAATAAGGGTAATTGTACAAGGTACTATCACAGTTAATCACGGTATTTAGATTGCTTAAAAAGTGCACCCCAAACTTCCATAGCAACAAGATGGTGTGATTATGAGATGCATTGTGACAAAAGCTAAAAGGTTTCCAATTATCTGTCTGCAAACTGACAAGAAAGAAAAAGGAGAGGGGAGCACATACTTTTCTTCTGGCTGTCTGTGAGGGCTCCAAGAGGCTTCTTTAAAAAACATTAATTGGATTTTAATTTTAGGATAGGAAACATGCTTGTGTGCGACTATTCTCTCTGGCTACTCCGCTCGACTTACATTCTCAGGTTCTCTTGGAAACTGGAACTTAATCATTTTCTCTGTTTTATCTCAAATATGTCTATATATAGAGAGCAATGCAATATGTATTATATGTCATATTATGGCTATATTTACAGTAATCCACCGGGTTACTCATCCTGACAAATAAATAAACTCTTGCAAAGAAGTAATTCTAGTGATCAACTGATCGCCGTGAGTCCGGCTTCTTTGATCCCCCCAATCAGCTGCTATGTTAAGAGGAATCTCTATGTTGCTTATTTTTCCCATAGGGCAAGGGTATTCAACTAGTTTTTATAAAAGTCCACTTACTTGGGTCTGCCATCAGGTGAAGGTCCAGCAAACTCAGGCAATGACAATACAAAGATGTCACATAATTATGGTTATGTATAGGAGTTTTTTTTACAACTTTTTCACTATGGAACACTTTACTTGCCATATTCTGAGAGCCATAACTCTTTTGTTTTCCAATCAACAGAGCTGTGTGAGAACTTGTTTTTCACAAAATTAGTTAATATCTTCATTATACCATTTTTGGGTGCATACAGCTTTCTGAAGGCTTATGAGACAGGATACCAGTTCTACACAGTAATAGTGATTTTAATGCAGTTACTTCTAGTAATCACATGTGATGTATTCTTTGATTCTAGATGTCCATTTTTGGTTGTCACCAGCTACAACTCATCTCTGCACACTCTTCTCATTTGCTATTACCCCGATGCCCCTCTCAGTAATTCCCCTAGAATAAATAGTGCCCCTTTATGGCCCTGCTTATTATACCCCCTCTGTGGCCTTCTTTAGTTATACTACCCCCTATGTGGCCCATCTTAGATATAATGACCCTGTGTGGCCCACTGGCATAAGTATAGGAGATGCGGTTGCACCCGGGTCCAGGAGCCTTAGGGGGCCCATAGGGCCTCTCTTCTCCATATAGGGAGCCCAGTACTATGAATAAAGCATTATAGTTGGGGGCCCTGTTACAGCTTTTGTAATGGGGCCTAGCAGCAGGTTACACCTCTGCGTTAAGGGGTTAAGATAATTTGGGGGTGCCTGAAGATATACTTTTGCACCTGGGCCCATGAGTATTTAGCTACGCCTCTGCTGTCGCCCCTTCTGTCATAGTGCCTCTCTCCATTAACTCCTCCATCATCCAGTTCCATGTAAAAACTACACTTCACCTCTCTTCATCTGCTCCATTATACCGTCCCAAGCAAAGTAAGAACACTTCCCTCTCTTCAGCCCCGAAATGCAGTCCTATATAAACATCACACTCTCCCTCCTATTATCTCCTTTAACAGTCCCTTGTAAAAAAAACCTCAAATGCTTCCTTTATCTTTGGCCATTCAACACACCCCTCCAACATACAGTCCCTTGTAAAACATCTCTCACCCTCCTTTCAAAAGATCTAATATGCAAGCCTATGTGAATATATCTCTTACCCACTCTTCTACTCTATCCAACATACAGTCCCATGTAAAATCCTTCCTCCCCTTTTGATTAGTACACACTAACGTAGATGAGCTCTGTGCTGACTTCGGCTATGAGCCACAGCATACCTTTGCTCTTCTCTCACTCCAGGCTCATGTTTTCAAGTTCACTAAGAGTCCAGAGCCGGGAAAGGAGTGAAGCTACTCAGAGCCTGGTCCTGTGAGTTTGATAATGCTGATCACACGGAAAGGAATTTGTGGAGGGGAACTGGCAGCCACTCCTTCTCCTGGTCCGGACAGCAGGGGTCTGGGCAGCTGGCAGCCGAGTTCCACATTCAAACCTTGATCCTCCTGTTGAGAACCGCTGCTATAGAGGACACTAGTTTTACATTTTGAGCATTCATTTTAATGGGCGACCATGTATTATGTTATTGAGTATCGGGGGTGTAGTATATGTCACAACCCAATGCACTGAGTCCCTAACAGTTCATCAGGTCTGGCAGTAAGAAGGCACTGTGAGGAGGAGAAGCTGTCTGCAGAATGGAACAGCTTCTCCTGACGCAGCATGCTGCGAGGACAGTGGCAGCAGCAAGGGATTTATAGAATGCCTCAATGGTGGGACGGACACATTGGAGGATACAGGAGAACTGAGGTTCCATTAAATAAACTGTAGTTATTAATAAAATTGAGCTATATATTGCCAACAGCTTGTGTACAGCTGTTCAAGAGAGAACAGTAGCATAAAAAGCTGGATGGAGCTCCTTATACTGCTATGTAGTGGGGTGAAGATGGATTTCTGGGCCCTAACTTCACCTAGCTGTATAGCTGAAGAAAGTTTTTTAAGTAAAATGTACAGAATAGGTTGAGAAAACCTATTGCAAAAATGCCTAAAATCACATTTTCTGTACATTTAAAAGGTGTAGGTATTCTTTAAGCTTCTGTTCACACTCTTGTATGACAGTTTCCGTCATTGGTTCTATATAAAATGATGGAAAAAATAACATAGCGTGTTGACCTATTTTTTCAGTAGAATTACAGAAACTGGATGGAACCGATTATAGTCAATGGGTTCCATCAAGCGCTGCTAGTTTCCGTCATTTTGACAGATCTGGCACGCCATTCTATTTTCTCTCTTCTGTTCCATAATGGATCAGAAGAACAGAAATCTGAAGAGAGCTTAAATTATCATAATGAGTTAAAAATGTCAAGTTAACGTTTTATAAATCTGTATACTTATCTCATAATATTGGTAGAAGGATTTCAGATAATTTTTTTTTTACTTTATCTTGCACATTTGCCATTTATTGACACCTTTCATCAGTCATTTTATCTTTTTATGCAAACATAAATGTTGTAATGTAATGTTTGCTAATGTTTCATTACAAAATGATCTGCTAACACTTATTAAGGAGAGCTCAGATTTTTCTATTTCTAATTACATGTGCCATTCATAGCGTAAAGGCTATTACCATACAATGACATTTGGTCACAGAAATGTACTGTAGGTTAAAGGGGTTTATCTGGCACTTAAAGGGGTTGTCTTGCGCCGAAACGTTTTTGCTTTTTTTTTTGCATAGGCCCCCCGGTCGGCGCAGGACAAACCCAAGGGATGTGTTAAAAAATATATATATATTACTTACCCGAATCCCCGCTCTGCGACTTCTTTCTTCTTCCTTCTCCAAGATGGCCGCCGGGATCTTCACCCACGATGCACCGCGGGTCTTCTCCCATGGTGCACCGTGGGCTCTGTGTGGTCCATTGCCGATTCCAGCCTCCTGATTGGCTGGAATCGGCACACGTGATGGGGCGGAGCTACGCGATGACGCGCAGAAGGGGGCGGAGCCAGAACGCCGCTCGTGCCCGGACCGAGCAGAAGGGGAGAAGACCCTTCTGCTCAAGCGCGTCTAAAAAAGCAAGAAGACAGCGAAATTAGACGGAGCCATGGAGACGGGGACGCCAGCAACGGAGCAGGTAAGTGAATAACTTCTGTATGGCTCATATTTAATGCGCGATGTATATTACAAAGTGCATTAATATGGCCATACAGAAGTGCTTAACCCCACTTGCTGCCGCGAGACAACCCCTTTAAATTCTGATGACCTATTCACAGGATAGATCCTCAATATCAGATTAGTGGAAGTCCGACTCCCAGAACCCCCACCGATCAACTCTTTGAAGAGGCTGCAGCACTTGAACGAATGCTGTGGTCTACTCTGTGGCCTGTGATGTCACTTTCATTTGCCACATGGCCTTTGTAGATCTTAGTTCCATTCAAGTGCATTATATAGAGATGCAATATCAGGCACTGCCACTACACAATGTACAGCTCTGTGCCTGGTATACAATGGAAAGGCTAGAGTGCTCCCTTGAGCACTGTGGCATTTTCAAGACGTTTATTGGCAGGAGTGGCAGACACCCACCAATCTGATATAGATGACCTATTTTTGCCATACTGATCTTGCTCTTGTAAGGGGCTCCCCATAATGGAGTACTGAAGTGTGCGGCCAAGCGCAGACCTTCACGGGGAATCAAATGATTGTCAATGGTGACTCTACTGTCCCTTTTCAGAATATTAAGATGTGGCCTGGGCTGGCCCAGCTGTGCACAGTGGTAATGCAATAATGGTGACAACAAATGCTGTAGTTTGAATGATTACATGACCCTAGTACCTTTTCAGCAAAGAGTTCTGGTAGCAATGTAATAAAGAGTCCAAACCAGACTTTTAACAGATTTGCTGTGAGAAGAGAATACAAGTCCTAACTCTTGAACAATTCCTCTTTTCAGGCAGTTGAGCCCACCAGTCTAAGTTATCTGGGGGTTCTTTCAGAAGGGTATTTGTGGAGTAATGGAGGGCTTATGCAGAGCTAACTGTAGTCCCATTGACTTCTAGTTTCATGGGCCACGTACACCCACTGTTGAGAAGTATTTTTAAGGTTCCTTCTCCTCACTAAGACTTGTTCCTGACCATTTCCTCCATTCCCTAGGCTCCTTTCCTTTTGGTCCTTGTTGCACCCAATATCCAAGTGGGGTGGACTTGAGCTAAGCCTGGACGGAATCGTCGGAGCCTAAGCCCCCTCCACACGTCCACCTTCTCTGACTACATCTCCCTCTCCACACTCACTCTGACCACATTCCCCTAAACCCAGACAAAACAGATGTCATCCATGCAACACAAAGCAGGTTAGGCTGACAGGGATAGAGATACACTAAAGTTTAGTAGCACAGACACACACATAGACAGTCCACATGAGTTAGCCAAACAAGTGCTACAAGTACAAGGAACCAGCTTCTCTAAAGAACTGCATTGGGGTGGTTATCTCTGAAGTTGTGCATTGTATTTGGTCATATGGCTTCATTAATTATTGAGTGCACTTGCCATTTTCCATGAAGTATTGCTATTATTAGACATTGTACATAAAATGTATTATTGATCCTAGGATTAAGTTAGCTGTGGTTAGCTTTAGGAAAATCTACAGTAAAAGGTGAACTGTTTTGTTATTGTTGTAACTTGGTCATTTTCACTTCTTTGTTTATAAATAAATATTGCATATTTGTGTAACTCCATCTGCTGTATTGTATCATAAATCTGCTTTGTGATACCACCAGCTGTGACACTCTTGTTGGATTTACTTTTACATCGCATCCATCCTTCAAGCTGATCTTATGAGGACACAATACTCAATTTTTGTCTGTGTTCTGCTTATTTTCATTAGGTCATTGGATTTCAGCAGTGTTTAGCCATTATCATAATACACATGCATGAGGGGTACTGTTTTGGGAGTTAAAGAAGCAGACCCTTTTTCTTTTATTCCCGGACAACTTCTTTCTAAGTTGCATATTTTATTACCTTCTCTCTCTTCCCTTAGGTCAACTAGAAAACCCTTTCTCAAAAGCATTCTTTACGTACTTTCAGTGGAGTTGTGGCCACACAAAAGCGACCTTCTCTTCATTGAAATGTATAGAGAATGCATCACCCGTCTGCAGAGAACTTGCACCCGTCTGAAACTGCATAGGGACATAGTTTTCCATTTGGGACAACCCTTTAAAGGTATTTGCAAAAAAGATGATACATGTACAGAACTGAAGGTCTTTATAGTATTCATCAATTTAAAGAGGCTTTCCAGGACTCCCATATTGATGACCTATTGTTAAGATAGGCAGTCTGCCACTCGGTCCCTCACAGATCAACTGTTTGAAGAGACCACAGTGGCCAGGTGAGTGGCCTCTTCACTGAATACCAGGCACTGCACTACATGTTGTATAGCAGTTATGCCTGGTATAGCAGCTCAATCTCATTGCTTGAATAGGACTGAACTACTCTCAGGTCATGGACCTGATATCACTGGCTTCTTCAAGCTGCTTGTCGGTGGGGTCCTGAGCCATGGGACCCCACCAGTCAGATATTGGGGAATTATCATAAGGATAGCCAGTTAATATTGGAGTCCTGGAAAACCCCTTTAACCCCTTAATGACGCAGCCCCTTTTTCTTTTTCCATTTTCGTTTTTTCCTCCCCCCCTTCAAAAAAATCGTAACTCCTTTATTTATCAATCGACGTCGCTGTATGAGGGCTTGTTTTTTGCAGGACGAGTTGTACTTTTCAATGGTGCTATTTAAAGTTCCATATAATGTACTAAAAAACTTAAAACAAATTCTAAGTGGAGTGAAATGAAAAAAAAAGACATTTCGCCATCTTTTAGTGCGTCTTGTTTCTACGGTGCACAAACGGCAACAAAAGCGACATGATAACTTTATTCTATGGGTCAGTACGATTACCACGATACCCAAATTGTATAGGTTTTCTAACAATACTACTCTTTTTTTTTTTTAAAGACATTTAATTTTTTTCAATTATTTTCTGCGGTCATTTTGTGCGCGCAATAACTTTTTTATTTTTCCGTCGACGTAGTTGAGCAAGGGCTCATTTTTTGCGGGATGTCCTGAAGTTTCCGATAGTATCAATTTGGAATACATACGACTTTTTGACCGCTTTTTATTGCGTTTTTTCTGGGAGACAGGGTAACTAAAAAAGTGTATTTCTGGCGTTCTTTTTTTTTTTTTCAGACGACGGTCACCGTGCAGGAAAAATAATGCACTACTTTGATAGATCGGACTTTTACGGATGTGGCGATACCAAATACATATTTTTATTTTATGATTTTGATTTTTTAATAATAGATATGGCAAAAGGGGGGTGATTTAAACTTTTATAACTTTTTTTTTACAATTAAAAAAACTTTATTGATTGTTTTTTTACTTTACTTTGAAGTCCCCCTAGGGGACTTTAACATCCGATGCTTTGATCGCGCCTGCAGTATGACGTAATGCTATAGCATTACGTCATACTGCAATTTAGCAGGCAGTCTATCAAGCCACCCCACGGGGATGGCTTGATAGGCAGTCTGGTAAGGCAGCCCTGGGGCCTTTCATTAGGCCCCCGGCTGCCATGACACCTGCACGGCTCCCCTGATCTCACCGCGGGGGGGCCGTGCGGGTTCGGGGGATTTAAATGCCGCAGAATTGACAGGTTAATGGTTAATAGCCACGATCGGCCGAACTGCTGATTGCGGCTATTGCCCGCAGGTGTCAGCTGTTATAAACAGCTAATGCCTGCACTACGCAACCTCTCTTCATACATACCCCGCCGCTCCATGACGTACCGGTACGTCATGGAGCGGGAAGGGGTTAATGTAAAAATTGCATTACTTGAAGAATAAAGTAAAAATAAAGTAAAAATGAAATACAGCATATTTCACATTTTTCTCAACCTTTTATTTTTGTTTGGAAGAAAGCATGAAAACATTTTTCAGGTTGTGCAGATAAATATTTATATTAAAACAAACTCCATGAAGCTATTAGTTACTATGGAGATATTAGACTTTTCAGTTTTAAATTACACTTATTGCTTATTGCTTATAAACACTTAGCAATTAGACTATAATTAATGCTGCAGCGTATTTAGGTAATGGCATAAGCTGACCATTTACCACAAAAACAAACAATTATGTCCTTTTGTTCAACAAAAACTCATTTTTGTAATAAAAAAAAACAAACTATTGATTATAACCCCAACATATATTTATGTGCATCTGTGGAGCTACTGCATTGTTACAGAGAACAATCTTTGGATATGCATGTCAACAATTTTACATGTCGAAATTTAGTGCCAAAAGGCTTATTTGCTGCTGTCTAAAAATATATTGTAACATAGCCGGGCGTGTAACTATAGGGGATGCAGAGGATGCGGTTGAACCCGGGCCCAGGAGATTTAAGGAGCCCATAAGGCCTCTCTTCTCCATATAAGGAGCCCAGTACTATGAATAAAGCATTATAGTTGGGGGCCCTGTTACAGGTTTTGCATTGGGGCCAAGGAGCTTCAAGTTACTCCTCTGTAGGTTTCCATTATGAGAAGTGTGCACACACCATAGAGGCAGACCCTGCCGCTACTATGGGGCCCATGGAAATATGGCCCTCAGCTTTGGTTGGCTCTTTGCTACTGTGTGGTGATGACCTGGGCAGGACTATAAAGTTCACAAGGAGGAGACAGGAACTCCATAGAGATAGATGGACACACTAGAAACAGAAAAAAGCTCACTTGTTTATTTCACTGAAAACTTATTTACAATGTCGCACATCCATTTGGTCTCATTTAGCCCATGCAAAGTGAAAAGGTCCATGAAATGCCCTGTTTCTGTGCTGTCTGATTTTTTTTGTGTGTGTGTCCAATTTTCACGGACACAACAGACATGTCAATAAGACATTTTTCTAGAAGTTTGCTAGCATTTTCAATTTCTCAAAATCAATACAATCTCACACCATCCAGTTAAACAAACGTATACTTATTTTTCACATGGGAGCCTATGGGCAATGGAGGGATGGCAGATGGCATCTTTTAGAGGAATCCATCACAGCCATCCAGTAAAAAAGTGTATATGAAATGTACATGTTGTTCTTTAAGTATGATAGCCTACGGTGATGGATGGCCGATGGATGGCCGAAGGATATGTCAAGTTAAAAGAACTCACATTTGCTAGGATCTGTAAAACAATGTCCCTTAGAAATCCATGCGCCCATATTGTATGCCTGCAATTTCATATAGAGACACCAGAAGTTTTTTTCATGGTTTTATATGGACCCTGTGAGTAAATAATAAATTCCATAGAGTAGGAGGGTGGGGGGATGTTTTTATTAAGGTATATTGATACAATGAAAAGTTTTGCACTGTTCTTGTACGGAGCGGTGCTATTGTAACTGTTGAGGTGGAGACCGACTGGTGAAATAGGGGAGCCACTAATTAGTACAGGATCTGGTTGAGCATAGAGAGCACATTTGAGTGATGTCCAAAGTAGATGTAACAGTTCCGTAGGAGTCAAGTCCTACAGTGTGAATACCACTGCCGCCTCAGCTTGTCGATTTTCTTGCAAAGCGACAGTGCTACAAATCACATGTATGTGAAGCCCATTGATTTCCAATAGGTTCCTTCACATACAGCTGCAATTTGTGATGTTATGTAGCTCATGTTTCGCGATGGAGCCTTCCTTTGTATTGCATCGCATCGCACAAAATAGCAGTTTTCGTGTGGTCTGTTGCAATGCAACTTTTACAGTAGGAAGTCTTACAGTTTGTCCCTAAAATAAGCCCTATCTGCATTAAAAGAAACCCAATAAGTGACCTGACAGGCGCTGTATGCTCCTCCTCACTTCTCTTCCGGCAGTTCCATGGCACTTGTTTGTAGTCTTCAGCCAGCGCTTCCTGGTCAGGGGCTCAAAAATCCCGCCTCCAGGAAATGCTGGCTCTGACTGGTTCTCGAGCACCGCGACTCAGCCAATCACTGCAGTGCTCAATGAACCAATCACAGCCATTGCATTGATGTAGGTGTCATTCCTTGTGTTGGCCAGAGGAACCACCTGGTCATATTACAAGATTACCAAAGCATGCTGTCCTTCAAGCATAGCTTCTAGCAGAGGACATGCTGCCTCAAGAATGACCAATATGATGGCATAAGAAGTAGGGATTCTTGTACCACTATGCAAACTTCTTGAATGCATGTATGTCCACCTAATTCAATCACATATACAATATACGCCAGCGTGGAATGTCACAAGATGTCCTGGAGCCCCTATGAGCACTTGAAGTGCAGTATTAATAGTCTCTACATGTTTTGAGCCTGCTTTAAGGAATATGGAACTGGCTTAAGTTAGATCCTTTGTGGTAGTTGCTATAATCGTTCTTGCAGTTTTTTTCTGTATCTTGTTTTTTTTATGTAATATTTCTAAGTTGAAAGAAATTTCACTGCCAGTAAGATAACAGCAGTTAGGTTTATGGTATAGTATATCAGTTTATGATTAGCATTACATATGCAAAATGCATATTTTATGGCAAAAATAAATAGCCCCTTTCTCAGAATCTAAAACTTAATAACCTGCTTAATGTGTGATCTTCACATCTAATCTGCCCAGAAAAAAAAACACGTACATCAATCTTAGCAAATTTCATTTGTCCTCTTTGCTTCCATTCTATTTCATCACTGGACAGCAGTTCTACTTGCAACATAGACATTCATAGTATCTTGTGTTAAGTACTGACTTGCTAAATGCTAAACAATACCGGGGCTCCAATACAAATTACACCTGTGAATGAGGATTTCCAAACCGAAATAGCCTTTCTGCACGTTGTCAGCGCTGTATTAAAACAATTAACCTTGATTGTTATAATTAAATTCACCGTATGACCTCTTCTTTACTGAGCTGGATTTGGCCTTTGCTTGATGCGTCCCCCTGTTGGATAGGAATGTGCTAAAAGAACATATGTTCAATAGACTAGAAGAGGAAAAATGAAAGAAGGAAAGTGATGGTGCTTGGATGTGCGCCGCTTTTTGGCAACAAGTAAAAGTCACTGGGAAATGGAGCTGAAAGAAAGCACTTATATTCACATTCTGTCTCCTTCAAGTCCTTAGTCGATAAAAGCAGAGCGACACAAAGCTGCATCACTACTGCCAGTAAAAACATGGTCTCCCATGAATAGTACGAAAGAAGAAAGACGCTGCAGGAAAATATGGCAGTAGGCAGACCACCGTGAGGGTGCATTCACACGAACGTATATTGGCTCGGTTTTCACGCCGAGCCGATATACGTCGTCCTCATCTGCGGGGGGGGGGGGGAGGATGGAAGAGCCAGGAGCAGGAACTGATCTCCTGCCCCCTCTCTGCCTCCTCTCCACCCCTCTGCACTATTTGCAATGAAAGGAGGTGGGACAGGGGCGGGGCTAAGTTCCAAGAATTAGCCCCACCCTGTCCCGCCTATCCCCATTGCAAATAGTGCAGAGGGGTGGAGAGGGGGCAGAGAGGGGGCGGGAGCCGATATACGTTCGTGTGAATTCACCCTGAGTCATGTGCATTGGGCTTTAGACTAATACTCATTTATACTCATAAAGCAAAACGCTAGGCAAATTTTATTAATAACTGAAATGAACCTACCGGTATTATTTCATATATTAATTTTATTATTTCTACCCAGCTGTTCCCTCAAATGCATATTTCCAAGACGCTCAATATACTATGGGACAGATTTAGTAATACTGCCGAATGGTTAGACAGTAGAGATGAGCAAGCACTCAAATGCTCTGGTCCGCGTTATTCGAGTCGAGCTTTTGGTAAAATTTGAGAGCTCTACTCGAGTAACGAACCCCATTGACTACAATGGGAGACTCAAGCATTTTCATATGTGGGACGCTGGGTCCAGAGCGGGGAGGGGCCAAAACAGGCACATCACAGGGGGGAGGAGCCATAAACTGGGGTGGGGTCGAACACGGCTTGATGCTCGTTCGAGTAACGAGCACCATCGAGTACGCTAATACTCGAATGAGCATCAAGCTCGGCAGAGTATGTTCACTCAACTCTATTAGACAGTGCAAACTTTGCTAGACACTCTTAAAATATGCCAGATTTATCAAAGTGACTCTGCTGGATGATAAATCTGCCAGATATTTAGACTGCCTATTCAAACTTTATACTACCTATTAGTTGGCTAGTTTACACCAGAATTTGTGCAATTTTTAGAAAACAATTTTGTATTTAGGTCATGTCCCCCCCCCCAGTGAAGTGTCACCCATTTCCTGCAAAGCCATGTTACTTATTCAAATGGAAAAAATGTTGTATACAATTTAGGACACATCACAGTGGCCAAGTTACACCAGAAAACTGCCAGATTTTTAATAGCAAATTTGTCCTATATACTTATGGCACGACTATAATAATAAGTAGTCCTACAACTATGGCCCAATGTCCATAGATGTAGGATTCCACTGCTGAATCTCGCAGAAGAATGCAGTTGTGCCCACAGACATTGGGATAAAAAAAGGTTGTCTTACCTCTCCGGATCCAGCATGGATCTCCTCTGCACGGCCGGATCTTCTTTCTTCAGCACAGCGGATGCATCCAGATGTGCCGGCGACGTGCTGGACACATGTGCAGTGCATTTTTTTTTTTTTTTTATGTCCTTCTGTCCCATGGGATCCGCAGACAAAATGAGCATGCTGCGATATCTTCCTGCGCATACAATCCGCACGCCGGGGAAAAAAAATCACATCCACATGCTTTAAATTGCCCTGTGGATGCTAATGCATCCCTATGGGCTTCTAGAGCTGCGGATCTCCCATGCAGGAGACACGCACAGAATTTATCATTAAAATCCGCCCATGGACATTGGGCCTATTACAAATGTGTTGTAAAAACATACACGTTTAGAGGTCTCTAGTGAAAAAAAAAAAAGGTTGGTGTGTATACTCAGTTGGGTATGAGTTTTAGATTTCTTTCAAGAAAAAAAATGAGTAGTCAATGTTGAATCCAGAGGAATATGTGGCCCTGTTGACAGGATTATATTTACTGTACTATGGCTCAGTGATTTTTCAGATATGGTGCAATGTGCGCTCCTTGAACATGTTCAATGACTTGGTTACCACCTCTTTAGTAATACATTTTAACCAGTAAGGCCCATTGATGCAATGTGTGAGTCCTAGCACTGCAGTCAATCTGTATCCATCTGAATAACAGACTGACAAAATCCTTTCACCAGCTGCATTATATATGCCATACCGTTCATGTACGGCACCAAGTATCCCCTGCTAGCAACAATTGGTGCTTTTACTGAGAAATCTAAACCCTATCCCCCCACTAAGTATACTCACCAACTTTTATTGGGTTCTGCCACATTGTTTTTTCACTAGGGATCTCTTTAATTATGATCACCCTATACTTGACCCTACTTTTTCTGCTTCTTTACCCTGGCTGGGAGAGGGGACTGAAACATCTTTCACATATGCCACAACGCTCTGTGAGCTTCCTAAGCTGATTGTGCCAAAGTGGCAAACTTCCCTGGATTACTGATCTCTTTCTTCTTGGAAGGTACTGAGGAACTAATACTTTCTAGTCCTCTTTCAGGCCCATTGGTGCCATGAGTATATGCTGTGGCACTCTTAAGATGCCCTTAAATAAACTTGTCCTAGTTAGTTAATTTTAAAGCAGAAATTCCTTAAAGGAGTTTTCCCACAACTTAAATTGCTTTATCCTTCCTTATTGCTGCTGACCTGGAAATATGACTGCTGCAGCCAATCATTGGCCACAACAGTGACCTTCTATAGCCAGTGATTGGCTGCAGCAGTCACATGTCCTGGACAGCATGAACTAGGAAGGACAGAGAAGTTGCAAAGAAATTTTAAGACAGAAAACCCCTTCAATGAGTAATAAATGGAAGGGGAGTGTCTGTTGACCAATTTTTGTAAAAAGACCAATCAGTTCATGAATTGCTGGCCATTAAGATGCCTAGGTCATATTCATCTACTGTGTATGAGATTCAATTTCAGAGAATTTAGGAGCAAAATTTTATTAAGGAATATATGCGCCTATTATTCTCTTATATTCACTGAAAGTGAATTTCAAAATATAACAAATCAATTTAGCAATACATTCGGAATTGTTTTGCGAATGGGAGAAGAGTGAATTGTGCAAACAATGCTTATTTTTATTTGTAACTGCAATCACACCAATAACTTCAATAAAAAAGAATTGTGCTGCAATGATGAATAGTTATACCACACTGTGTAGTTCTTAACTATTTAACTTCTGCCAAGCTGTGGTTATTTATCTTGCTGATTGTTTCTGAGATGATCAACTCAAACTAATGTTCTCTATAATGTCTTAAGGCCGTAATCTTAGAAGGGAGACAAGAAAGTCTTGTAAGGGTCCGTTCACATCTTGCTTTACATTCCATCCTCTGTTTTCATCACAGATTTACATGTGGATTGCTGAAAAAGGCATCCAGATGTAAGCCTGGATGGAACCACAGGTTCATCATGTTATTTCCCGAGCACAAAGACCATTAACAGATAGAACCCTGCTCAAATGAAGATCTTATTGGTCTCTGTTTAACCATTTAAAGCCTTTGGTTCCATCCAGGTTTCCATCTGGATGTCTTTTTCTGCAATCCAGATAGCAAACCACTGATGGAACCTGGTTGGAGTGTATAACAATATATGAACAGCTCAGAACTAAAAATAAAGTTTCCTCTATGAATTATACAAAATAAAACAGCTGGATCCACAGACAGCCATAAAATCAAAACTGGATGCCAGACTGCTGCGGTGCTGCTTTCTTGAAGGAAACTCAAGGTTCGAGCTGAAAAATGGCTTCCTTATATTACTCAACAACAGCTCTTATAAGAGGTTTTGCCAGGTTCTTTGGATCTTCCAACAAAAATATATGGCTTGTATAGGGGGACTACCCTGCTGGGATGTGTGAAAAAGAGTGCACAAATAATTATACATTCAATTCAGGAATGTTATGTCAGAAAGCCATAGCTGGCAAATGTATAGAGACTAATGTAAACTTGATGCTATAATGACATCTAGCTAATTTGTGGAATTTTGTCATATTATTGTCTACTATGGCGTATTCTCTAATTGGTTAGTTGAGAGTCACATAATTCAGCCCTCTCCCCGCCCTTGTCCATAGCAATTAATGGGAGGAGGTGGGATGGGATGGTGCTTAGCTCTGACCCACCCCCTCCAATTGCAAAGAGCCAGTGGGTAGGAGAGCAGAGGTAAGCCTGCGATGGGGTGGGAGGGGAAAGGGGCGATGACATGGTAGTCTCGGCGGGACCCATGCTGTCTGAATGGGTGCACAAACGTTTGATTTGTGAGCCCGTTCACCAGTTTTATCTCTTCCAACGTAGCGTATATTGGCCGGCCGTGAAAAGGGCGGCTGATATACGCTCTTGGGAAAGAAGCCTCCGACTAATAAACTATTTTAGAGGTTTTCTAGGACTATTAAAAAGGTGCTGTCTGTTTTCTGAAATAGCGCCTTTCCTGTCCATAGGCAGTGCTCACTACTACAGCTCGGCCGAATGTACTTTAATGTGCATAACCTGCAATGCCAGAAATAGCCTTTGTCTAAGAGTAGCACTGTTTCAGATGAAAAAGGCGAGCTCTTTAATATCCATTATAATTACTCATAAATAATATTGCTTCTATGATTCTATGTGAACGGCAGGACAGTAAAATAGTGCCGATTTTTGCAAAATCAGATCACGTCATCCTGATGCTATTCTTTGCAAAAAATCGCCAAAAGATCATTTTACAAAAAAAAAAGGAGAGAGAGAGGGAGAAAACCTGAAACCCTCAAAATCAATTAATTTATGATGTGGTCTAATTTGGCACAAATCTGTGTCAAACTTCCAGGTCATGTGTGACAAAAACATTAGTTAAGCCATGGAAGGCATGAAAGGCTAAACATACACAGAGGGGTTTTACTTGGGGCAAATTCACATACATTTATGGGATATTGTCAAAGAAACTGTGCCAATTTTACTGGCCAATTTTTTTCGGCAAAGTAGAACCTTTTATAAGTGTGCTGCACCGACTGCTAAAATGAGTATGATTAGACAACAGTTTTTCATCAGTAAAATAGTGCATTTCTACTGGAAAGACATCTGGTAATAGATAATGTGTATGCTTAATGGACTACTGCTATTGATTAATGTTACAGGAAGTGGCTTAATATATATGCACATGAATTTGAATAATTTTGCTAATCCATTAACTTTCATTTACTGGGTAGGTTAAGACCATTGTAGACAGAATGTTAAATTAATGCTAAGATATATGTTAAATGGAAGTTCTAGTTTGAAACTACTTTAAATATTATACTAGGGAATTGCTTTATGAGTGGTATTGAGCGATTAGTGAAATATTCAGGTTAGGACGGCTGACCAGATTATTAAAACATCTGACTCTAATTCCCATTGAAAACAATGAGGGTAAAAAAACACAAAACAACTTTGTGTGTGTGTGTGTGTGTGTGTGTGTGTGCGTGTGTCTGTGTGTGTGTGTGTGCTTTTCTTTTATGAATTTGGCTTATTTATTAGCACTGTTACCTTTTAGTACTGGGGTCCTGGGTTCAAGGCGAGGGGCTACATGTTGGGCTGCATCTCAAGTTCCCAGGTCCCACAATTAAGCCACAATAGCGGCAAGAGTGCCCCCCCTCCACGCACTGTCAGCATAAAGATCGTTCTCCTCTGTCACAGCTGTAACAGCTGTGGCAGAGAAGAACGATGTTAGCCCATTGAATTCAATGGAGCCAGCAATACAGCAGGTTCCACTGAAAGCAATGGGCTGCCGGCATACGCGGGATGAATTGTCGGGAAGGGCTTAAATATATAAGCCCTTCCCTGCAATTCATCCAGAAATGTGTAAAAATAAAAATATATACCGTATATACCGGCGTATAAGGCGACGGGGCGTATAAGACGACCCCCCAACTGTCACCTTATACGCCGGGAATACAGCGGAGCAAAGAATAAAAATCATTACTCACTTCCCCCGGCGTTCTGCGGTGCTGCTGCAGGCTGTCGCTCCCTCCTGGGCCCCGGCAGAGCATTGCTTTCTGGACGCAGGGCTTTAAATCCCCGCCTCCAGAAAACACACGGTATATACGGTATATATTTTTATTTTTACACATTTCTGGATGAATTGCAGGGAAGGGCTTATATATTTAAGCCCTTCCCGACAATTCATCCTGCGCACGCCGGCAGCCCATTGCTTTCAGTGGAACCTGCTGTATTGCCGGCTCCATTGCATTCAATGGGCAAACATCGTTCTTCTCTGCCACAGCTGTTACAGCTGTGGCAGAGAAGAATGATTTGTCTTCTATATGTTCTCAATGGGGTCGGCACTGCTGCCGCCGGCCCCATTGAGCGCATATAGAGAAGAGAACAGGAATTGCAGATCGCACATAGGTGCGATCTGCGATTTCTATGGCCTAAGAAGGACCGTTGGGGTTCTTGAAGCCTAAAATCACTCCTAACGCTCTACCTATAGCAGCTCCGGCACCAACAGCACTTTCCCTGAACTATGTCAGAATGCATCTGTGGCGAGCCGCGGGCGGGCAGATTTTAATACTCGGGTGACACCTAATCTCGCCAGCCACTCACTGCAAGGGGGTGGTATAGGGCTTGAACGTCGCAGTGGGAAGTTGTAATGCCTTCCCTGTCTTTCTATTGGCCAGAAAAGCACGCAAATTTCTCAGGGAAGAAAATGAAAGTGACTCGAACATCGCGTGGTACTTGTCTCGAGTAACGAGCATCTCGAACACCCTAATACTCGAACGAGTATCAAGCTCGGACGAGTATGCTCGCTCATCTCTACTTATTATACTTTCCTAGCAGGCTCAGTCCAGGCTCCTCTCGCTGCCCTCCGGAGCCCTGACGAGCTTCTTACAGTTCTCTGCTGCCCACAGAAGTTCACTTCCTGCTTTGCTGCATTAATTGGCTGAGCAGCGCTCGATGAACCAATGCGATGGCTGTGATTGGTTCATCGAGTGCTGCATTGATTGGCTAAGCAACAGTCGAAGAACTAATCACAGCCATCGCGTTGTGAAGGTGGGATTTATGAATTGGCTGAGTCGTGGCATTACCAAGCTTGCTAGGTAACGTATTCCTTTTTTTATGTAATGCAGCTATGGCTTATTTTTGCGGTAGGGCTTATATTTCAAGCTTCCCCAAAAATCCTGAAAAATGATGGTAGGGTTTATTTTCAGGGAAATAGGGTAGTAAATTAGGCAGAAAGAAAAACATACATCCATGCATTCCCAACAAAGTTGATCCAGAGGAAGGAAAATAAACAATGAGGTAGAAGCCAATTTTTGGCATTTAACGATAAAATAATTCCTTCCTGACTCCAAGTTTGTCAATTGGAATAATCCCTATCTCAACGACCCATCTGAAATAATTAGTGATTATAACTAGTGATGATGGAGCATACTTGCTAAGGGCAATTGCTCGAGCGAGCATTGCCCTTAGCGAGTACTTGCCCGTTCGAGAGACAAGGTTCGGGTGCCGGCAGCAGGCAGGGAGCTGCGGGGGAGAGCGGGGAGGAACGGAGGGGAGATCTCTCTCTCTCCCTCTCTTCTCCCCACTTCCCCCTGCTGACTGCCGCAACTCACCGCTCCCCCACACCGGCACCCGAACCTTGTCTCTCGAGCGGGCAGGTACTCGCTAAGGGCAATGCTCGCTCGAGCAATTGCCCTTAGCGAGTATGCTTGCTCATCTCTAATTATAACCTATAATATTGTAATGGTCAAGAGAGGTCTCCAGACCCCTCTTATATTCTTTCATCAATCCGATTTTGAGAAAATAGCCACAATTTGATCACCCGGCTGATCATGACTATACGCTAAAAAAAATTCCCACATATATCTTCATGCTTTAAAATCCAACCAAAGAGATCCCAAAGACTTTAGATACATTTCCACGTCTGGAGTAACTTTCCACTAGTTATGTGCACTTTGATTTTTTTTTTTTTTATGTTTTTGTCTGCTGATTTTCTTTTTCAGGTAAAGCAGAACAAAGAATAAATCAACCAACTACAATTATGGACTGAATATTTACTTTCTTTAACAAAACTCTTCTATTAATAGTGCTGCCACCCTCCCTCCTCATCACTCCCTCGCTCTGTTGTGCTGCGGCTTTTGGTACGTTGAAAATTGACTTCCTTTCACAAGTCTATTTTTGTCAAGTAGTGATATTCCCTCACAAAATTTGCATAGTACGTACATTGGGACATATGCCGCCGTGCTTACCCCTACAGTGCTCAGAATCCTTCACAGAGTTCCCTGCTCTTTGATTCCACACTTGCAGAATCATGCAGAGAAACACTATATATTAGATATTAAATTCGCAGGGGCTTTCTGTAACCTGCTGCTTTTATTTAGTATGTCAGTATTTTTCAGATAGGGACTAGATTAAGGTTAAATCCCGTCATTGTAAGTACTGATGACCTGAAATAACCGAACAAGATGAAAAAGACAAAGATTACATTTAGAGAAAACAATGTGCAAGAAAAACACAGGTGAAATATTGCAATGACGTAGTAACACTTTCTTGAGAGGAGGGGGTATGCTCTCAACATATACCCCTCCTAAAGATGGCATCCCGGAGATTGATATGGAGAGCCCAAGAGAGATTAATGTTTATTCAGCACAAACGTGAGGTACAGAGGACCAAGGCAGCATAAATATGAAGTACAAAGATCCAAGACAACGCGTTTCGGTGTTCTAGTGACAACGTTTTCAAGCCTAAGTATACTAATTCTAGAGAGCAATATTTATAAGGGGTATACAATATTCTAAACTCACCCAGACCATGACATGCCGCACTTTCGAGGTATACCACGTGCCTATAGGGACTACAGGTGTGATGGCTTGCTGCCCTCCATTTGGGTCCAGCAGTTTACACCAGGTAAGTGCTTTCTTTTCTCTCAAGTGTCCACTTTTGCATTCAGTTGTCTTTAGGTGCTGTCCTGCTTACTAAAGATTAAATATAAAGAGGTGTTCAGTAGAGATTTTGAAGGACCCCCCCTCCCCCCCTCAAAAATGCCTGTGCCACCAAGTCCTTCAGCACTGAGCATCAAAGGATTGACCCCCTTGTGCATCGTGTCGCCCTTTTGGTTACATTGTTTAACCCAAAATATAAGAAAAATCTGCAGCACTCACATGAATCCCAAGTTAACTGGGGGAGCAAATGCATATGTAGGACGCCAGCTCCAAAAAGACTGAACCCAAGTCCAACAGTTACTCAAGTAGAAAAGCAAAGAAAGCAGCGTCCACACCGCTAGATGATTAAGGGAAAGACTTTATTCCCCTTGGTAACGTTGGCACCGAGACCAAGGGGAATAAAGTCTTTGCCTTATTCATCCAGCGGTGTGGACGCTGCTTCCTTTGCTTTTCTACTTTTGGTTTCATTGGTCAGGTATAAGATTTGGATGTTCATTGTACTTTGGAGTCAAAATAATCATTGTTAACATGAAGCGAGGAGCACTGTCAAAAAAGTAAACAGTCTTTAAAGTTACAAACTTAAAATATACAACATCTATATTGGTAGAAGCACCACTCTGCTGCTCACCAAGGTATTTAGATATAAGACTAGGACCTCCTGACCACACCTTTTACATAAAGGTACAGGTAGAAGTTAATCTTCTAAAGATACTACTGTATGGACAAGTTCCTGGATAAAGTGTGGGCCAGTTCATTTGACTAGCTGGTAGATCTCATCTGTTCTAACAATTCACTGTGATATAACCAATTCCAGGAAATAAAAAAAGGAGATACTAATAGTCTAATGGCCTACAGATATGACTACTGAGGCTCAGTTTACATTTCATGTATGCCTCCGCTGTCTCTCTGTCTTGACTTTTCATCTCAAATGCCAAATGCAACATGAAAAGATAGTAGGCCATAACATGTGAAACAGAAGCCACTTTGGACTTCATTTCATAAAGCTTCTGTCCCTTTTTGTCTTTTAGGAGGATATAAAAAGCATAGTCCAAGTAACCCCAAAACGAAGGCGAGAAACAAAATTAGAACTGAGCCTTATTCATTATTCCCTCTGCCGAAAGATCATTTATTATTTGTTACTCTCCAGTCTTGTACCACAGATTAAAAAAGCAAGCTTTTTTTGGGGCTTAGGACTTCACATTTTTCAAAAAATTGTTCAAGGTTGAGTTTTACTTTAAAGGGGGTGTCTTCTTTTTGCAAAGTGTCAATTCATAATAAGCAAATAAGGGAGATGAAATAAATCCTCCACAGTGCCACCTATTGAAAGGCAGCATTCCTTTCAATAGGTGGCACTGTGGAGGATTTATTCCATCTCCCTCATTTGCATATTACCCAGAGGAGCGTGCATGGCCATTTGAGTCTCCTCACTTAGTTTATAGTATATAGTTGCTCTCCCTAAGGAGAAAAGAGTGTTTCTGACCCCCATTCATAATAAGTAGCTCCCGGTATATCAATTTAGAGTCCCAAAAAAGCTGTGATCTTCAAGAAAACCTTGCAGTAAGTGCTTAAAGGAATGTTACCATCTGGGTTACACATAGCTGTAATGGTAAGACCACTAGAAACTCTAGGAAAGCTTATTTGGTTATTTCCATTAACAGACCACCTCCAGGCACTGCATATAACTGGATTGGAGGTATTGGGGTCCACACCTGAGTTTGGTGTGGACCCCAGATATTGGAGATATGCCTATTGGGTTTTCATGGCATGGATGTGTCATAAAAGTCCAACATGGCCACACCCCTTTAATTTTTCAGTATTACATGGTGCCCAATGAAATGATTCGGCTCTTTGTGTAATGGCTAGACATGCTGGAGCTCTTTGAAACTCATCTCCACTCATGCTAATTGATGAAGGTCTAGAATGGACACCCCTCTGCTACCACAGAATAATCTAAAAAGGTAATTGATAATGAGTTTTTTCAAACTAGACAACTCTTTTAATCTTTCAATATTCCAATAGAGATTTTGTGTGGTATTCAGAAACTTTAGAATGATTAAACTTTTGAGAAAATCTTCCATGTTATTATCAAAGACGTCTAATTTGAGTCAATGCTCTGTATTATTCCATAATGATAATGTTTGATACCTTATGTCTTAATCTTGTGTTTAAATATAAAGATGTTATTTAACATACTCACTATAACATCATCCACTCTTTCATTGTACTTCAACTTCATAGGCTACATAAATGACTAGCATGTAAAATTATAACCTGCTCACACAAGAACATTTTTCTTTATTAATCGTTCCATCGTTCCCTATGCCCACCAACAACACATTTCTCATGCACAATGTTCTGTGATGCATAACTGGGTGTAATGTCAGTACAATGTAGGCTTTCTCCTTACAATTCTATTTAAAAAGAATACTCCATGCAAAACTGAAATAATTAGCATATTTACTAATGGTCTCAAATTTGCAGCAATTTTTTCACAATTTTGATACACATTCTCACACTAGGTCAGGCTCCTTTTCCACCACGCCCTTATTGAGCAAAGTGCAGTGGATTATTATTCTTGGTGCATTTGCGTAGCTCAGTTTTAGCAGACATTGTCCCATCTAAGCTATATGCCCTTTCCTGCCAAAATTCTGCACACATTGTCATAGTCAAGCCATCAACCCCCTACCCACAAAGTCACACCCTTTTCCCAAAAACCATATGCCATTGCCAAGCAATGCATAGTGGATTTTTCTTCTTGGTTCCTTTTTACTTCATAAATAGGTGTTGAGTCTGTGATGCAACATTATGCTCCAGAAATGTACCAAATTTTGGCATGTACCCATGCAGTCATAACATTACCCTTTGAGAGAAATGAGAGGCCCTCCCAAATCCTGAGGAATAGCCCTATAATATTATTCCTTCTCTACCAAATTTCTTAAAAGTAAATGATGCCAGAAAAAATCTTTGCGCTCATAAGGACGATTGGCAGCAATTTGAGAAGAAATGGTAGGGAGGAGGGGGTGAAACCCCTGGATAGGAGACTCCCTCCTCCCTATGTAAGTGAACCATTTCTTGTAAAATTGCTGACAATTGTGCTTATGAGTGCAGAGATTTTTCCTGCGGGTTTCTTCCTGCTGCTCTGCTACATTATGGAAACCCTGTTGGACATCTTTCTGACAGTGAAGGTGATCGATAAGTGGAACAGGTTACCATGGGAGGTGGTGAGTTCTCCTTCAATGGAAGTGTTCAAACAATAGTTGGACAAATATCTGTCTGGGATGATTTAGTGAATCCTGCACTGAGCAGGGGGTTGGACCCGATGACCCTGGAGGTCCCTTCCAACTCTACCATTCTATGATTCTATGACATAAGCATGATGTATTGCTGAACCTGCCAGGACTTCAGTTGCTAGAGGGTTGGTTCCTTTCTTGGGGATCCTCCCACTTACACCAGGTAAGTCCTATTCTCTCCTTCCCTTCTTTGAGAGCATGTTCTTTAGTGTCCTGCTCAGTTCAAACTTTTCAGTAGGCACTATACATTGTCGTAGGTAGCATTTTTAAAGCATTTGCTAAATTCAGATTCATCCATGAGATTGCCATGAGAATGTGATGTACCAGTCCAACTAACACTTTACTCCATAGTCCAGTGGCAACATGCTTTACGCCAAACCAGCCAACATTTAACATTGTACATGATCATCTTAGACTTATGATCATCTATTTGACCATAGAAACCCATTTCATGATAATCTTGACGCACAGCTTTTGTGGTCATGTTGTCACTCCAAGACACTGGCCTAACTATAGTGGGTGCAGGGGATGCGGTTGCACCCGGGCCCAGGAGCCTTAGGGGACCCATAAGGCCTCTCTTCTCCATATAGAGAACTCAGTACTATGAATAAAGCATTATAGTTGGGGGCCCTGTTACAGGTTTTGCATTGGGGACCAGGAGCTTCAAGTTACGCTTCTGCTCCAAGAGTTAGTATGGCACTCTGTAGAATGGCAAACCCTGTGATTTAAATGCCTCTACTTGACAATAGCACTTATAGTTCATTAGGACGAAATATCTAACATTTCAGAAATTTCACAATCTAACGTGTGGCAAAGGTGGAACCACATAACAGTGCATTTAGTATGACCCATTCTTCTACCAATGTGTGTCTATTGATATTGCATGGCTGTGTGCTTGATCTTTCGTACTTGTTTGCGGTCGGTGTTACTGACAAACTCTTGGTTATATATATTGTGTGTTGCTTTACCAAGTGAAAGATGGAAAAATCACCCCTTCTACCCCCCTTCCCAGGCTGTACTTTAAAGATAATACAGGGCACCAGTTCTGCCAAGAGAGATTCTTCAATAAAGTTAATTATGTACTAGATAAGAACATGACCAGTCTCAAGGAAGACAACTTGCTTTGCTAATAATCATGCACAGAATTGCTTGTATATGTATTTATAGAGTCACACAGCACTAAGTTGCTAATATACTTATATATATGTCATCCAGCTTATATGTCAAAACAATTTTCAGATTCCTCTGCTGGTTATTACCATGATTATAGATTTGACTTTTGATAAGATGACTGACATCTAGATGCCAGAGGGAAAAAGAGCAAGATGTACACATAAGTTTTTAAAAAAACATATACAGTAAAGATTAAAGGGGGTTTCAGGGACTGAATTGACTTTTTAAATATTTCTGTTTATATTGCCAAATAAATCTCACCTTTACCAACTTAGATATTTTCCTATTGCTCCTGCTTCTCCCGCTCCTGCTTCAACTTTTTGTTGTTTTTGTTTTTCAGCCCCAGATGTGTAATTGTTGCTCTTGCTCTGCCCGACTCTTCACTGCTATTACTACAACATCCAGCAGTTGTTGTGTTGGCCAGTATTTCTGCCATTGCGTAATTTTCTTAGCGCCACCCACTTCACCAATGACCATCATATTAGAGTTTCCTGTAAGCCAAGTATTAAAATCAAAAACTCTGCTGCCTGACTCCACCTTTTTCACCTTGCGCTCTTCACTACAGCTCAGATGTCTATGCGCATTGGAGCTTTAATGACAAACTGTATGCATTAGAGTTATAACATTTTGACTTGTTTTGAAATAAATGATTTCCTGTTTCAAAAATGGATGGACCTTTATATAAAAACACTGAAAAAGACCTAAATTCCTCTAAATATTTAAAAAAGGTCGCGCCGAGCAAAAAAATTGGAATCACAATTTACCTAAGATTACTACTCTGAAGTAGTGTCACTCTTTAACACTTCTTAGAACTTTATGAAACTTTCTAGAACTCACTTGAGCTTTATAGAACTTTTTAAAAGTTTATGTAAAAGACTTTTGAAAAAACTATTCAACTTCCTACTTGTTTATATTTTTTTTCAGGAGCAATATATAATGTCGCACAAGATAAGTTATACTGCAGAACAAGGATATCTGGACCAGTCAGAAGAAGAGGAAGTGTGCCTTGCGAAGAATCATCACTAGAAGAAAAATGCAGAATGCCACTCCAATTGCAAATTATTGGAAGGTACAAGTTTCTGGGAACAATAATCAAAGGAAAAAAGGTGCGAATAAAGGAAATATCCAAGGAAGTTAGGAAATTGTGGTAGAATGAATTTAATTGTTCATGTTTAGAGATGAGCGAACGTACTCGGATAAGCACTACTCGTCCGAGTAATGTGCTTTATCCGAGTACCGCTGTACTCGTCTTGAAAGATTCGGGGCGCTCCGCTGCTGACAGGTGAGTCGCAGCGGGGAGCGGGGCAGAGCGGGCGGGAGAGAAGGAGAGAAAGATCTCCCCTCCGTTCCTCCCCGCTCTCCCCTGCAGCTCCGCAGCGCGTCCCGAATCTTTCAGGACGAGCGGCGAGATACTCGGATAAAGCACATTACTCGGACGAGTAGTGCTTATCCGAGTACGTTCGCTCATCTCTATTCATGTTTATCTGATCAAGTAATGCAAGCAAAGCTTGACAGAGTGCTGAAGACTTATGAAGAATGTGTCCGGAGGGGAAAATATGATGCCCTGAATGAAGTGTTTGATGTTACAAAAGTTAGTGGCCAATGGTTATTCACTGAAGACAAACAACTTTAATATCTAGAAGTGGAAAGCAAAGAAATAGTGGGATACTCAATCATTCATTCTTATGCCTAAAGGAAGGAAAACTTTGGAGAAGGTATGCAGATTCATATCACTGGGCAGACTATTGGTTTACTATCAGATGTACAATAAAAGAAATATCTTCAAGAACTGGTCAGAAATATTGAAACCATACAAAAAAGACTTTCCACTCATTGGAGAATCACTGGAAGCTGCAGCCATCCATACTCAACATACCAAGAAGTCATCAGTGCCCAGAACGCGCAATCAAAGTGCTGCAAGAACTGTATGCTGCCTGCAGAAAAAAGACAAGCTGCAACTTCGATTTCTTTTGCAGTGATGTACAAGTATTAGCACTAGAGATGAGCGAGCGTACTCGGAAAAGCACTACTCGCTCGAGTAATTTGCTTTATCCGAGTATCGCTGTGCTCGTCCCTGAAGATTCGGGTGCCGGCACGGAGCGGGGAGCTGCAGGGGAGAGCGGGGAGGAACGGAGGGGAGATCTTTCTCTCCCTCTCTCCCGCCCGCTCTCCCCTGCTCCCCGCTGCGACTCACCTGTCAGCCGCAGCGGCACCCGAATCTTCAGGGACGAGCACAGGTATACTCAGATAAAGCAAATTACTTGAGCGAGTAGTGCTTTTCCGAGTACGCTCGCTCATCTCTAATTAGCACATTAGAACATTTTTGATTTCGACATGACCGTTTTTGAAAAAAATTAAAAATAACTAAATTACTCGTTTTTAGGCAAAAGTTCATCAAATTAGGATACAGGAATATGAGGTTATAAAAAAGTTATAACCCTACTAAGCACACACCAACTTGCTGACATGACATCTGGCCAAAAAACTTCACCTGTTAGA
This sequence comes from Eleutherodactylus coqui, assembly GCF_035609145.1. Taxonomy (NCBI): domain Eukaryota; kingdom Metazoa; phylum Chordata; class Amphibia; order Anura; family Eleutherodactylidae; genus Eleutherodactylus; species Eleutherodactylus coqui. The sequence continues at coordinate 33,377,639 of NC_089838.1, forward strand.
AAAATATACAAAGCCCCTGAAGTCAGTGAAAGACGGACGGGCCGAATGTCTGAGGATGCAACACTGCTACTGATGCAACCTCACTGGATGTGATAGCAGTGCATTCTGAATGGTAAAGAAACTAATTCATATTACAAAAGTGCTGTAACTATTGCTAGTAAACTATAGCTGAAAAGTAAAAATGGCCTTGGAAAACCCCTATAATATGGTACAGTATAGTGATATATTAATAGAAGTATACATTACATCGAAGCAAATACAAGTTTACAGCAGGAGAATAAACTTATACATCTGAAAAGTTCACAACTCAAAATGTTACAGATTTGGAAAATAACTTTTTTCAATGGCCTTATTTGGAGAAGAGGGAACCTCATGTTGGGCCTAATACAGTAATGGTTCCCTCTTTTAGGCACCACTCAGTTATATACCCTGTTTCCCTGAAAATATGACCTATCCCAAAAATAATCTCTAGCATGATTTTTCAGGATTTTTGACGACGCAGCATGATTTTTCAGGATTTTTGAGGATGCTTGAAATATAAGCCCTACTCCAAAATTGAGCCCTAGTTAAAATTAATTTTTTTTTAAACAATCTTGTTTTTATTTGAGCATAGAAAAAGAAATCATTTACAAACAGTGAGTAATTTCTTACACAAATGAAGCCATTGTAGGACGTAACTAACAAATCACAAATTATGAGTGTTACATGTTTGGTTAGCGAAGTAATGTACCAGACTTGCTTTGAAAGATATGATGGTATAGGTTGGGTACATTCAATCAATAGGTGCTGTGTGAGCGGGAGGGAGCTACTTCCCCACTTCATTAGGGGTCTATTCAAATGTATAGACGTCGAGGCATGCGAGTGGGGAAGAAGCAATGGAAGATGCGGGTTAGTGAATCTGCTCAACCAGGGGCTCCTACCCGCTTCCGCTGCAGCGTCCCAGCTTTTTATTTGCGATCATTGGTAAGGAACTTAACAGGGGGAGGGGGGGAACCAAGTCGTCGAGAGAAAGGGAGAGGAGCGCCCGAGTGAATTTGTTGCTGCTAGATGCTCTTATACGTCACCCCGTTTAAGGCTACTTGGATAGAGCTATATTCTCTAGTTTTTTAGGTATGTATACCACGGTGACCAGAGTTTGAGGAATTCTTCCCTTGAGTTGGTGTCCCAAGCGGCCAATTCCTCAAATCTATAGATTTGTGAAATTTTGTCTTTCCACTGTGCTATCGTAGGTATATGATTCGATTTCCATAGTGGTGGGATGAGTAGTTTTGCTGCTGCAATTAGTATGGTGGGGAAGCAATTTTTTGATGGTGTAAATTGTTTTGAGGGTTTCCAGAGTAGGACTTCCTCGGGGGTAAATGTATATGTGGTATTACATATTTTGTTTATTTGGTTCGTGATGTTTTGCCAGAAGTGTTTAATTTGTGGACAGTGCCACCAAATGTGTACTAGGTTCCCTCTATCTGTGCCACATCTCCAACATCTGTCGGTTTGTGTAGGATTAAGTTTGGAGAGCGAGACCGGTGTCTTATACCATCGGGTTGTCAGTTTGAATGAGTTTTCTTGAATGCGGACACATTTTGAGAAGCCATGTGAATTTGTCAAGATTTTTTTAGTCTCTTCCCTGTCAAAGGTTGTCCCCAATTCTCCTTCCCAGACTCTAAGGAACCACGGTTTGTCGGGTGCGGCGTTCATAAGTAGGCCTTTGTATAGGTGTGTCATAAGTTTCTTTGGTCTCTCCGGGACAAAGAGGTATGCTTCGTACCAATACGGGTCTCGCAGTTCTCTCTGATATTTCTCCTGAAGTTTTTTGAGTGAGGAATAAATGCCTGTTATCTCTAGGAAGTTTAGAGAGTGGTTTGGTAAGAGCAGATCGATTTGTGAGGGGCTGTTTATTTTGGTTCCCTTAATGATGTCTTGGATTGTTAGAGAGTTTAGGTTAGCCCAAGTGTTGGTTATTTTAATTAGCTTGTTAGCTAAAATAGAGGGGACCAGTGATGCAGGAATCATTGGTGCTAGCTTGTGTTGATCTCCCGTTTCTGTTCTGATAGAATGCATTACCTTGATTGTGCCTCTTAGTGTCGGGCTGAGTGTTTGTTTTTTATAAGGCATTTTGTTGTTGGTCCAAAGAAGGAATTGACCGATTTGATCTATTAATGTTCTCTCTAGGTTTAAGGAGGGCGAGTCTAGTTTGCGTTCCACCAAGTCAAACCATCTAGCCATGTGGATCGCTTTGTAATAGGTAGATATATCTGGTAGGCCAAAACCTCCTTGTGGCTTCTTTTGTGTCAAGTATGAAAATGCTAGTCGCGGTTTTCGCTTGTTCCAAATAAATGTCCTGAACATTTTGTGAAGATTTGAGAAGAATTTGCAGGGGATCTCTATCGGGACTGTTTGTAGAACATAGAGGATATATGGTAGTATATAAGTTGATATCAGGTTTTTTCTGCCCAGCCATGACAGCAGGGGGGTGTTAATATTGTGTAGTTGGTTTTGTACTTTTTGGAGGAGGGGGGGGAAGTTTGCCTTATAGAGAAGGCGTGGGTCTGAAGTTATAATGATGCCTAAGTATTTGATGCTTGAAGTGGGCCATTTAAAGGGGAGTGTTTTTATGATCTGTTTAATCTTGTTGGTTGGAGCTGAAATGTTTAGAGCTTCTGATTTTTCATAATTAATTTTAAAATTTGAGATTTTACCAAATTGTTCAAAGATGTCTATGATTGCAGGGAAGGCCCTCTCGGGGTTGGTCATGAGCACCAAAAGGTCATCTGCGAAAGCAGCTGTTGTGTGTGTGAGGTTTCCTATACTTAACCCCTTAATATTGGGGTGTTGTCTGATTCGTTGAAGTAAGAATTCCATGACCAACACGAAGAGGGCGGGGGAGAGAGGGCAACCCTGCCTGGTCCCATTGGTGATGGCGAAAGGCCCCGACAGAGTACCGTTTATTTGGAGCCTGGCTGTGGGAGTTGAATACATGCTAAATATGGCCTCGATGAATTGATCTGGCAGGCCAAACTTCTGTAGTGCGACTCTCATAAAACTCCAGCTCACTCTGTCGAAGGCCTTTTCGGCGTCTGTTCCCAATAAGACCAGCGGGATTTTGTTAAGTTTGGCGTAGTGGATAGTATTGATAATGCGGGATGTGTTCATTTTTCCCTCTCGACCCAGTACAAACCCCACTTGGTCAGCATGTATTAATTTTGGAAGTAGAGGTGAGATACGTTGTGCTAACAATTTTGCCCAAATCTTGAGATCTGTGTTTAATAGGGAAATGGGCCTATAATTGCCGCAGTGTTCTGGGTCTTTCCCTTCTTTTGGTATCAGGGTGATAAATGCTTCCAAGGCTTGTTTGGGGAGTTGTCCACCTGTAAGAAGTGTATTGCATAGATTTGTCAGGTGTGGGATGAGTGTTTCGGAAAAGGTTTTATAGTATATGATTGGTAGGCCGTCCGGCCCTGGGCTTTTTCCATTGGGAATCGACTTGAGAATTTTTTCGACCTCTGGGGAGGTGACTGGGGATATTAGGCTAGCTTTATCTTCTTCAGTTAGGCTGGGTAGGGTGAGGGACTCTATAAATGCTTGAGTTATGCTATTAAGATTTTTATGTTCCCCTCTCTGTTCGTCACTAGGGAGGTTGTACAGATTTTTATAGAATTTTTCGAATTCCTTCGCGATGTTCGCAGTAGAATCTACAGTTTGGCCTGTTGTTGTTTTTATTTTGTGTATGAAGGTTTTTTCTTTTTGTTTCTTGATGAGGTTGGACATTGTTTTGGAACCTTTATCACCGTGCATATAGATTTTATATTTAGAATAGAGGAGGGTTTTTGCTGTTTTGATGTTTAGGGTGTTTTTGAGTTTGTCTCTGAGATTTTTTAGTTCTTGGAGTTTGTCATTGTTTAGTGAGTGCTTATGTACTTGTTCTAGGTTAGATATCTGTGTTAGCAAGGAATCTACCTCCCTCTCCCTTTGTTTCTTTACTCTCGTGCCTAGGGCTATTAATTCACCTCTGATGAAAGCCTTGTGGGCTTCCCATAGGATTGGTGTGGAGATGTCTGGGGTGTCGTTTAACTCAAAGAATTCTTTTAGCTTGTCTGATAGTGTTGTGCAGTGGAGTTTGTCGCTTAGTAGTGTGGGGTTCAGTCTCCAATTCCATTCTCTAATGGGAAGGTTGTGTATGGGAAGTGAGACTGAGACCGGTGCGTGATCAGAAATTGTGATTTGACCGATATCTGTGTCTCGAGCATTTATTATGTGTTTTCCAGACACAAGGAGATAATCTAACCTATGGTACGTTGTGTGTATGTGAGAGAAATATGTGTACCCTCTGTCTTCTGGGTGTAATAATCTCCATATATCGTGCAAGTTCAGGTCAGAGAGGGTAGCTTTAAGTCTGCGTATATGCTTGTTGGGAATTGACGGGGTGGTAGATGTGGTGTCCCTGGAGGGGTCCAAGACTAAATTAAAGTCTCCGCCTACGACTGTGAGTCCTTCTGCAAAATCTACGAATTTAGTTAATGTGCGTATGAGCCATGGGACCTGGTTGTGATTTGGGGCGTATAAGTTAGCAAGGGTTACTTTGTTGTTTGCTATTGTGCCTTTGAGGAATAGGTACCTACCGTATGGGTCTATTTTCTGGAGAGTGGGTGTAAAGGGAACTTTTTGTCCTATTGCAATGGTCACTCCTCTAGATGCGGATGTGTGTGTACTGTGGAACCATTGGTTATATGTATGTATGGGAAGTTTTGGTATGTGGTTTTGTTTTAAGTGGGTCTCCTGGAGAAATACTATTTCGGATTTCATTTTTTTTAGTAGTGTCAAAATTTGACTTCTTTTTTCGGGGGTGTTCATCCCTCTTACATTGAAGGATGTATATTTTATGTTAGCCATAATATATGTGTGTTAAGTTGCGTACAGATGGCATCTGTTCGTTGTTCTACTAACCTCGGGCGCTCCTTCTCGACGACCAAACAACAAGAACTATTAACGTAACCCATCACTTTGTGTGGCGGGTAATAAGGTCTGCCTAAACCCAGGTGTGGGTGGAGCCACCAAACAGTGGCCAAGCTCTTCACCGCAAGGACAAAGTCAGTTGCATAGAAGGCCAGGCCTAGGTGACAATTCCCACCTGCGTGTTTGGGGGGTGGCTGGACGCACTCCATTGATTCTAGCAGACCACCGAGACTTCGTATTAGAGAAAGTAGTGAGTCATCTTTGGGTGAGGTTTTGTCTTAAATATTGTGGTTTGTAGTGTCAGACAACTCCTATTTGTTGTTGAACCTAACTGAACTGAGTTGTATGTGAACAGCCTTTTTTTTAACAGAGACTAAAAAAAAAACAAAAAACAAAAACATTATAACAAGGATTAGCTAAATTCAGGGTAAGGCCTGTCCCAGTGGCCGGGGGTCCCGAATTCCCCACGTCCCTCTTCATGGGGTACTTCTGTGGGTTCGGGGGCCCGGGGTCAGAGGGAGGGACCTCCACGAATGAAAAACAGATATGGCATATTACCCATACACGCCTCCCTAGCCCTCCCCGCGAGCCAGCTGCTGGAAGCCGGCTATGACTCACAAGTCTCTGGTGTATTTGGAGTGGGGGGAGTGTCCCCGTCTCTTCCGCAGGAACCATAGAGTCCTCTATCCAGCTTCGATGGCTTGTTCTTCTCCTGCAAGGTTAGGAGAAGGAAGAGGATGGTAGGGAGAGAGAGATAAGGGGAGGGGGGGAGGTAGGCGTGGAGAGTCCGAGGCGTTGATCTCTGAGCTGGTGTGTAGATCGCCCTCTTGGAAAGAGAATGTTATAATTAATTATTTGTTAGAAGGTTGGGACTTCTTGGTTGATTTGAGTTTTGAGCTGATCTTCCAGTCCTCTGGTTTCGAGAGTAGAGGTGTCACTTGTTGGGCTTGCACTGGTAGCCAGGAGGGGATATCGATCGGCGAGATGTCTAATTTTTCCCATGCTTTGCCTAGGTCTTCTGGGGTTCGGATGGTAATTTGTTGCCCGTCGTTGAAGGTAGCTAAGCCAAATGGGAAGAGCCATTTCACTGGGAATTTTTTCGCTCTCAAGGCGTCTGTTAAAGGTTTCAATATGCGCCTTTTAGCCAATGTGCTTGGTGCTAAGTCCTGGAAGAGTAATATTTTATTGTTTTCAAATAGTATTTCTTGGGTCTCTCGTGCTTTTTGAAAGATATCTGCAGTGTCTACGTAGCTTAGTAGACCGCATATGACATCTCGCGGAGGGGCCGAAGCAGTAGGTCTGGGTCGCAGAGCTCTGTGAATTCGTTCAATAGTAATATTATCTGCCCTCTCTTCTCCCAGGAGAGAGCTAAATATTTGTAAGGCCGCTGATTTGAGAGCCTCTGGTGCGGTGGTCTCTGGAAGGCCTCTTATTCTGACATTTTTTCTTCTGCTCCTGTTCTCCTGGTCTTCCAGGAGAAGAAAGGCTTGGTTGAGATGGTCTTGTTGGGAGAGTAGGTTATTCTGTACTGCCTCGCTGTGGTGGATTAGTTCTAGTTGGGTGTTCTCCAAGTCATCTACCCTGCGGCCTATGTGTTTGACATCTGTTTTGATGTCGGCAAGTTCTTGTAAGACCGGGGAGAGAGCTTTGGTTAATATTTTTTTGATGAAGGAGCGAGAGATTGGGCCTCTGTCTTGTTCTTCGTCTTGGTCCGAGTGTGTTGAGCCACAGTCTCTGTCAGAATCGATCAGGTCTTGGTCGTTAGAGGCTTCTTGCGTGATTTTGGCTCTCTGCGCCGCAGGTGAAAGGTGTTTTTTCTTTAGGTATTTATCCATTTCTAGTTGATTTTTATTGTGTTTCGGTGTGCCTACTGCGTCTCTGCTTCTGTCTCTGTTGGTTTTAACCATTTTGAGGTTAGGTTGCGTGTTAGGTTCTGCTGAAGTCTCGGTGGTGTCTACGTGGTTGTTAGTTAAGCATAGTGTCCTTCTTGTATTTTTTTGTGGCAGAAATCATTTTCAGGCTCACAGGATTTGGAGAAGGAAGGGATTTTGTCTCCCTAGGGCTTTTATATAGGTAGTTGCTGATGAGATTCAGATTTTGTGTGGATTCTCCTAGCTCCTGCTGATGTTTGGTTAGAGGTGAGTGGCGTCTTGTAGCTTCAGGAAGCTGTGTTATGTCCTGTTTGTTTGCTGGGATTACTGGGACAGCAAGGGTTAACACACCTCCCTGATTCTGTGTGCAATTTACACCGTGATGTAGATTGTTTTGGGTGGTCTGAGACCTCAGGTTGCGGTGTTAGAGGCTTATGTGAGGTGAAGATAACACCCTCTTCAGCTCTGTTTAGACTCTCTTGCAAGGGAGGGGGTGGGTGCTGCTTTAGAACTCCGTTGGCACAGTCTCATGTGTCACCTGCAGCGTTTGTGAGTTCAGTAAGGGGGGGGCCGAGGGGGATGAGAGGAATATGATCTCTCTGCTAGCCCGTCTGCTCTGACTGTGGGCTAAATGAGCAGAGGAGGAGGGGGGGAGACGGTAGCTCCGTGCTCTCTCCTGTAGGCTCGGTCCCGGTGTATGCAGTCCCCACGTGTCTCTTTACACCTGGTTGCCTCTCTCCGGTGTGGGGGCAAAGTCCCTGTGCTTAGATATCTCTGTGGGTGCAGGGATGAAGTGTCTGGAGTCACTGACAGAGGCACTCACCCGGCTCAAGTGTCTGCTGCTGATTCACTCGGCAGAGGGAGATGCTGTCCGAGCGGTCTGTGTCCAGCCACAGCGCAGGAGATCAAGATAAGAAGATGGCAGGGGGGGGGGGGGGGGGGGGGGGGGGGAGAAGCTGAGGCGGGAATTGCTTTGTGCCGTAGCTGTGAGGCTATAAAAGTCCCAAATCTCCTACCAGGTCGCCTGGGGTCTTCCTGATGGTACGTAGACCGTCTTTTGTGTCCGTGGCTGTTAGTTTGCTTAAGTTTATAGCGATTTTTAGAAGGATTTGCTGGAGAGTTAAATGGGACACATCCTTCCAGCTCTGTAGCTAAGCCACGCCCCCTAAAATTAATTTTTAAAAAGGTAAATTTAAATAGTATCCAGGCAGCTATTCATGTAAAAAAAGTAAAATCTTTTGGAGCAAAAATGAATATAATACCTTGTCTTATTTTTGGGGAAATAGGGGTAACAGGCCTGCTTTAGGTCTCACACTGTAGTAATGCTCTCCTCTGTGCCCCACTCAGTAACAGTGTCCGCCTTTCTACTCTTATACAGTAACGCCTCGTGCCCCATTACAGTTTTAGTGACCCACTTAATGCCTCCCATTCACAACTATGTGCTTGTTTGTGCCTACACACAGAAACAGCTAAATATATAATAATAAAAAAAGTCAAAAGTAACAAAACCGATACCTAACCCTGTTCTCATGGGATGTTGAGGCTCCCTGCTCTGCTGCAGATATCAACTATATCAACGTTCTGGATATGTTTGAAAATAGTGCCACCTCTGAGGAGCATGATGCAGATGCACTGTTTACCCTATAATTAAAGTGCCCCTGTCCGTACTCATAGTAACATAGTATGTTAGGCTGAAAGGAGGCAATGTCCATATAGTTCAGCCTGTTTCCAACCCCCCTTGTTGATCCAGAGGAAGGCAACAAAAAAAAAACAATGAGGCAGAAGCCAATATATCCCATTCGTGGAAAAAAATTCCTTCCCGACTCCATAATGGCAGTCAGAATAATCCCTGGATCAATGTTTGAAAGTTCCTACCTGACTCCAAGACCCAGATTACTAACTCCACTGGTTATTTAATGTCTATATCCTGTAATATCATAGCGCTCTAAAAAGACGTCCAGTCGCCTCTTAAACTCCTAAATATAACACGGCCATAAGATCATAAAATCTAACGTTCTTTAGTTACAAAGATGCAAAATTCAAGTCAGAAATTCATGGCAATTTCATGCTGGAATGATAATGGGAAACAAAGTGGAGGGACCTCTTAAATATCAGAGCACAGGATGTGACAGAGACTGATGAGGAGGAACTACTTTTTGCTTTTTATAGTTAATATTGTTTTGAAAGAAAGGTTGTTCAGAAAAATGTGCATTTTTTTATTAGGAATGATGGAGCATTGCTCATAGCCACATCCAGTTAGGTTTTTATTCTTGTTTTGCTACTCTTAGGGATTCTTGTGCTTTAGCAGTTTGGTGCATTGTTAGCTGTTAAGGGTGCTGAAGTGTAAATATAAGAAACGTTAACTTGACATTTAACATATTATGATAACATAACTTCCATGTACTACAATGCTGTAAATCGAATTATTATGATGCACCAGTCATGTTAATGATTGCTACATATGTAGCAACAGAACTCAGCCCAATAGACAATGGTTAATTGAAACCTTTCAGTGCAGCCATAGTATGTCACTTATCAAATAGGAATTTGAATTAAAGGGGTTACCATGCAGCGTTGCTGGTCCTCCCGGGGCAGCAGTGTGCAGGGTCCCATGGTCAGGGCGTGCCCCCCCGGCTTGTTGTCCGGTTGCCGGGGCGCGGGTGCCTGGCCAGCATGGTGCTGGTGGCGCGAGGCACCGTGCACATGTGCACCTGTGAATGCAGCTGCCATGCACGAGCTCCCTTTCATTATGATCTGTTGGGAGTGGGCTGTCTCTGCCCATCGGTGGAGGCTTTTGTTTAAAGGTCTGGCAGGGACTTGCAGTCACTGCCAGTTATTGGTTTCCCTCAGTGTGCTAGCTAGTCTGCCTCTGTAGGTCTCCTGCCTCTATCAGCTTGTCTGCTATAGTTGCTTCCATCTGCAAGGTTTTTCTATCTGCCTTGGTTCTGATTAGTTTTTTGTGTTGGTTGCTTTTCATCTGGCTTTTCTGTCAGTATTCTACCCTTCTATCAGGTACGCCAGCGTCCCTTCTCGGTCCCTAGTGAGAGTAGGGACAGCCGCCCAGTTGCCCGCATGGGGTTAGCCAGGAGTAGAGGCAAGCAGGCAGGGACAAGGGTTGTGGGTGAGAGCCATGGCAACCCAGACTGGCGTATCAAGGGTAATATACGTAATATAATGCTTTTACAACTGATGATTTTATTCTCTGGATAGATCATCAGTAGTTGATCAACAGGCATCTGACACTTGGGATCCCTGTCAATAAGCTGATTGTCCAGCCCGCTGTCAGTGCAGCAGGACCAAACGTCGTAATCAGTGGCCAGGGAAGCAAGTGTAAGCATTGGCTTCACTGCCCATGAAATCAAGCTATTGAAAAGACTGGGATGCTTGTTGCCCCCATGAACGGTTTATTCTGAAATCCTGTCCTTCTATAACACTTCCGGCTCCTCATACTAGTGAAGACCAGATGTCTGAAGCAAGAAGTGTAATGTATGGTACACACTGGTTAAGTGTTATAAAGCTTAAAGTGCCCGCCATTAGGTGCAGAGTGTTAAGGCAGCAGATATGCAGTCATAAGCTCTCGCTCTCGACCTGAAGGTTGCAAGTTCAATTCCCATATGGTTCTGGTTCAAGGTTGACTCAGCCTTCTGTCCTTCCAAGGTCGGTAAAATGAGTACCCAGCTTGATGAGGGGTAATAAATAAATTACCTGAAAGCCCTGCGGAATAAGTTAACAAATAACAAGATTTTTTATTTTATATATTAGGCATTTGGCTTCTTTAGTGACACACACATGGGGACACTTCTAGTTACTACATGTAAAAGAATGTGTGGTGGGCATACAAATGCTGCCTTGCAGATGATTGTAACAGGACTATGGAAGGCAGAATGGGAAGTGTGGGAGAGGGAGTCCCGCCCATTACAGTACTGCCAAAATGGCTGCTTAGAACACCCCTCCTCCACCTCCCCATCTGTACATAAATTAAAAACAACAGGGCAAAAAAAAGATAGGAAAATTTACATGGAAAACTAAATTGATTGAGCTCAAACTGGGTGTAAAAGCAGCACAACAATGGCCAATGACGACCTGACCTGCTTTTTAAAATCTTTTACAAAACTCAGGTATGCTTTGTGTCATTATCAAGGCCCCTTCTTTTGGTCTGGCTGATGGAAACGCTAATGATCAGCTGTAATCCCCGGAAGTCTCATCCAGCCATACATTTCCTCTACAGCTGATATGTTGTGCACTATAAGGACAAAAGTATTTGGACACTGCAGAAAATCAGCAAATATGCAAATACTGAGTTTGCCAAACAGTATGCTGGGAAGGGCATGGGCAAAACAAAAAGCTGCTCATTTTGTAATAACTAGTCATTCATCCGATCGAGCACTTGTGGAATGAACTGGAGCGACGGGTACTACACCGCCACCCATGCCCATCCTCACAACAATCTCTTCTCACTGACTGGCACAAGGAATGGCAAGCTATTCCTGCCCAGACTTACAGAGAACTTGTGGAAAGTATGCCCCGATGTGTTGTTGCGGTAATACAAGCAAAAGGAGGGCCGACACCTTACTAAAAGAAGAATAAAGCACTTTATCAAGAAAGATCAAGAAAAGAGGGGCGTGGCCTGATGCAGCGCAGGAAAGTCGTGTGAGGACCAGCTCCGCTCTAACAAGCCCTAAAAAGCAACTTCTAGCGACTGCAGCCCGGTGAGATTGCACAGAGGGGCTACTTACACCTGGCAGAAGAAATGCCGAAGAGAAGAAACTCTAAAACGTCACTCACCAAGGTGTCTGACTTCTTCTCCTCCCGGAGCTCGGGGAGGCCACAGCGGAGCTCCCAAGATGGCGCCGCTCCGCTCACATGCTCCGGCGCTAGCGGGGAAGAGCGGCAATCCCCTAAGCATATCTCGGAGGGAGAGAGCCAGCAAGCTGTCAACGGAGAGAGATTGCGGAGGAGACACCCGAAAGATCCACTTCAAGAGGGGGTGAGTGAGGAAAGTGAAGCACCGCACATTACATCTGCAGGCTCACCCAAGATGGCGCTGAGTTCCTCTCAATCTCCATCTATCTCCTTACATTCCTCCCCCTCCACTAGCCCTGAAAAGCAAAGACCCTGCCTTTCCCCTTCTCCGAACGCCTGTCAGCAAAAACTACAGTTTGGAGAGGAGCTCCTTTTAAATGTTCCGTCATCTGGTGCACCGGCATCAGAGGACTTTATCAAGAACATGATATTAGCCCTACATAGCTCCTTACAAAGAGATATCCAAGTCTTGTCAACTTCAGCAAATAAGTCCATACACGAGCTGGGAGCACGCACTGACCAAATTGAAGCAAAAATGGGCGAAATTACTGCGTCACATAATAGCCTGATCGATGCCCATTACACGGTAGAAGAGGAAGTGGAGGCTATAAAAAATAAATTGGCTGATTTGGAGGATAGAAGTAGGAGGAACAATTTAAAGATACGAGGTATCCCCGAAAGTGTTCCTCAATCAGAATTAAAACAGTTCTTCATCACCCTAATAAAGTCAATTCTACCCAATGCCAATGATCAAGATTGTATAATCGATAGAATTCATAGGCTAGCTAAACCAAGCTTTTTGCCGGATTCCGTGCCAAGAGATGTGATCGCTAGGCTACATTTCTATCACATAAAAGAAGATCTGATGCTAGCAGTCAGGCAAAGTCGTTCGCTACCACCTGCGTACACCAACATAAGCTTATTTGCGGATTTGTCACAAGCTACAATAAAAGCCAGAAGAGCCCTTTCGCAAGTAACAACTTCCCTACGATCTGCGAACATTCCCTACAAGTGGGGTTTCCCAACAAAAATCTTAATTCACAGAAGTAATGCTTTGCATGTCATTTCCTCCCCGGAAGCAGGGAAAAAGATTTTACAGCAGTGGAATATTCCACTACTAGAGGAGGCGTCTTCTTTCAAGCATCCTATTTCCAACAAAGGCCTCAACAGAAGAGCGCTGCCGTCGACCCCATCAGGAGGAGAGGTCACCAATCTGAAATAAAAGTCATGTCTCAAGGGACTGCGCTCACAAAATACGTGAGTAACTGAGGGCTTTGTTTCATAAGGCGGACTTTTACCCCCCCTCATTATTCACCAGGTTAACCCTGATAAGTTACAGATATTCTTCTGTTTTATGTTGCATGTTCTCTTCCTGTCTGACAGTGCCCAATTGAAGAAAGTGGCACACAGGGGGAGACATGTTGCTGTTTTTCTACGATACGCATTATATGTTATGTTTGATGTTTGTATTGCCAGGTACATTCCTTACAATGAGCTTTTGATAAAACAATTTCATGTCCATTAAAATTCTATCACAAAATGCCAGGGGGCTTAACACTCCCTTTAAGAGGGCAATGATTTGGAGGGAGGCAAGAATAAACAAAGCAGATGTTCTATGTGTGCAGGAAACACACTTCACCGAACTTGCAGCATCCAAATTCACAAATAGGGACTTCCCCCAAATCTTCTCAGCTACTGCCCAAAACAAAAAACATGCGGGAGTAGTTATAGCCTTTAGGGAGAACTTCCACTTCTCAGTGGAAAATCAATTAATTGATCTGAAAGGGAGATTCATCATCCTCCAGGGTATGCTCAACGAGACCCCCCTTACCATAGCTAACATCTATGCTCCGAACAGCTCTCAAATCTCCTTTTTAAATAAAACAATGAAAAAAATAAGAAAAATACAGTCAGGGAAGTTAATTATTTGTGGGGATTTTAACATCATACCAAACAGAGAAATAGATTCGACAGCCAGTCATAGGACAGCACCTACCTTGCAAACATGGCTGCATAAAGAAAGTATGTACGACACCTTTAGATGCCTTAACACTTCCTCTAGAGAGTACACTTTCTTTTCACCCAGGTATAAAACCTTTTCCCGTATCGATCTATTCATAGTTGACAGGTGGACTCTCGCATCTGTAACAGAATCTTCTATAGGATTGACTACATGGTCTGACCACTCCCCAACCAGTATAACTCTCAAAGTGGGCCCCCCCTTTAACCCCACAAGAATTTGGAGAAACGATACAAATTTATTTAAAACTCCACTCGTTCAGGAACAAATAAAGCAAGCTCTACTAGAATACTTTAACCTAAATGAGAACCCTGAAACAAGCAATTTTACTCTTTGGAACGCCCATAAGGCGGTGATCAGGGGAGTCTTGATCAAACTAAAAATAATAGAGAGGAAAAACAAACAAACCAAAATAACATCCCTTTTAGAGAAGATTCGAAAACAGGAAGAAAAAGAGCAAAAATTCCCTTCCCAAAATAGCCATTCAGAATTGATCGCACTGAGAAAGGAATTAAGGAATGAGCTCCTAGAAAACTATAATAGAGGTCAGAGATACTCAAAAGCTAACTACTATACCAATATAGATAAACCTTCGAGATTGATGGCAAAGTTGGCCAAGAAAAGACAAATAAAAGCCAAAATCCCATTCCTAAAATGTCCAGCTAACCCCAACACGCGCATATCCCATCCACAACAAATTGCGGAACAATTCCAAAAATTCTACGCGAATCTTTATAATCTGAGGGACTGTGGAGAGACTCCTCAGCCGACCCCTATGATCATAAAAGAGTTCCTGGACAGTGTATCCCTGCCTTCGCTGGGTTCACGAAACATTGAGCTAAATAAACCTATTTCGGTGAGTGAGGTTAATAAAGCAATTACACTTTCTAAAAGCTATAAGTCCCCGGGCCCAGACGGCCTATCGAACGAATATTATAAAGCCTTCGCTTCTGTTCTGTCACCTCGGCTGGCCTCTGTATTCGATGACGCTATGACTAAAAGTGAGATGCCTGAAGAAATGTTACAAGCAATTATCATAACACTACCAAAATCAGGTAAAGAACCTACAGTTCCAGCGAACTTCAGACCCATCTCGCTTTCGAATACAGATGTTAAGCTATACTCAAAAATCTTGGCCTTGCGTTTGCTGGAGGTCCTACCAGAGGTTATACACAGTGATCAGACAGGATTCACTAAAGGTAGAAATGCAGCTGACGGTGCGCGTAGAACCCAGGACCTGTTGGGGATCATGGACTCGAGTCGGACGCCTTCTCTCCTCCTTTCCCTGGATGCGGAGAAGGCGTTCGATAGAGTCCACTGGGAATTCGCTTTCGCGGTTCTCCAGAAGTTTGATGTGGGAAGTAATTTCTCACAGGCGGTCCGTGCCCTCTATGCGAGACCTTCAGCGAGGATATTAGTTGATGGGGCTTTGTCCTCCCCTTTCTTTATAACGAATGGCACCCGTCAGGGTTGCCCCCTCTCCCCCTTACTGTTTGTGATGGTGATTGAGCCTCTAGCGGAATCAATCAGGACAAATTTGAAAATTAAAGGCATACCTAACAACATAAGACAACATAAAATAGGGCTTTTTGCCGATGACGTTGTACTGACCTTGGAGGATCCCTTAAACTCACTGAGGGAGGTACGAGATAGCATTGCGCGTTTCAGCGCTGCCTCTTACTATAGGCTTAACTCAGATAAGTCGTTGATTCTGGGAATAAACATTGACAAGAAATTAAAAACGGACATTCAAAAAGAATTCCCATTTAAATGGCCGGCGGAACTATCTTACTTGGGGATCAAGTTATGCCAATCTAAAACAGATATTATCTCATCCAATGTAGATCCATTATTTCATTCTTTGAATGCAGATCTGACAAATCTAGCAAAGAAGGAGTTCTCCTGGGTCGGGAAAATAATTTTGTACAAGATGATGTTCCTCCCGAAGGTTTTGTACCTCTTTCGAACGCTGTCTTATCCTATCCCAAAATCGTCAGTCATAAGTTTCCAGAAACAACTCTTATCATTCATCTGGGGGAGAAAGAGACCTAGAGTTGCAGCATCAATTTTGTATCTGCGTAGAGATCAAGGCGGTCTTGGTGTCCCAAACCTCTGGACTTATTACCAAGCAATAGTCGCTGGTCAGGCTGGGGCGTGGTTGAGAGAACCCCTGTTCCCTCCTTGGGGCCACATAGAAAAATACATAAACCACGATAGACCTCTGGGGCTGCTCATCATTGCATCCATAATAGACACACTTTACCCCCATATTGGCACACACTCATTAACACGAGATCTTTCTCCAATGATGGCTAAGACCGTGCAGTGCTGGAAAGACCTAGCACTTAACTACAGATCTGCTCCCAGAACAAGCGCCATTCAACTTCCTATTGAAATTCTTTTGTATTATATTCAAGATATTAACATAAAGAAATGGAACAGAAGGGGAATTAAACAGATAGCTGACCTTTTCGAAGGGGGTAAATTACTTACCTTTGATAAACTTCAGGGGAGGTTTGATTTACCGAATTCAGAGCTATTTACCTTCATAAAAGTTGTCTCCTTCCTAAACAACTCACATTTGGAGAACTGCCTCATGCCTACTCAATTAGAAACATTGCTCCAAAGAGCTAGCTCCGGCCAGCGCTTGTTAACCAAAACAATTTATGATTGCATTTCTGGAAGTATGAATAATGGGAAAAAGATGCATTTAATAAACTGGGAACGAGACATAAATAAGTGTTTTTCCCCAGCTCAGTGGCTGAGAGCTTTCACGTGGACGAACAGGGCCACCCTCTCGGCTGGCCTACTCCAGACCCATCAAAAAATCATATCCAGGTGGTATTACACGCCTGCAAGGCTGGCCAGATGCTTTGGAGGGGTGGACGGTGGTTGCTGGAGAGGATGCGGAAGCGAGGGCTCTCTGTATCATATATTTTGGACGTGCCCGTTGGTCCAGCCTTTTTGGAGGGAGGTCTTTAATACGATACAGACCATAACGGGAGTGAGAGTGACGAGGTCCCCACAAATGGCTCTCTTGTTTGTGGAGTGCGAGTCTATACCCCCAAAAAATAGAAAATGGATTTGCCATTTCTTGTTGGCTGCAAAAAATATGATTGCAAAGAAGTGGAGGTTGGTTACTCCCCCTAGAGTGGCAGAGGTATTGGATATGATAACAGATCATTATTACTACGAAAAAATCCAAGCAAGAAATAATAATTGTTTACATAAGTTTAACGAAGTTTGGGAATCCTGGCAAAAGTTTAAGTTTTAAAGTTGTTCTAAATGTTGGAGAAACGCATTGATCCAGAATTTACGGTCTAATAAAGAACTCAAATTTTTCAACAAAACGTGGAAATGCTGAAACTATCTGTTCAAATAATAATTCTCTTTATTAATGTTAAAATACTTAACAAAGTAAATCTTCATCCAGGCACAGTTGAAAGTATACAGCGAATATAAGTAATCGTAAATGACCTGAAGTGGAGTTTATTTGACTGATAATATTCTGATATGTAAGCATAAGAGTGATTAGAATACATTGTATATGAAGACTTGAACAAATTCTGTGAGAAAGTATTGTAATGTTCATGTTGAAAATGTTTAATAAAAATTATTTGGAAAAAAAAAAAAAAAAAAAAAAAAAGAAAGATCAAGAAAACACATTTGCTTTCTTACAGAAATAGAGCCACTCTTGTTCTTAGGTTTTTTCGGTAATGCAGCTCAGGCTTAGACATTTAAATTCAATGAATGGCTGAGCGCTGCCTCAGATTGGTCACAGTGCTAAGCCAATCAGAGGCAGCGCTTTCTAGAGGCAGGGATTTTAAAATCCACAGTGAGAAGAAAATGCTGAAGAATACTGCCAGGGAGCCAGCCAGAAGAAGCCGAAGCCCAGACAGCGCCGCTAGGTGATGTATTATTATTTTTTATTTTTTCATTTAGCAAGGGCTTATTTTCAGGGAAGGGCTTATATTTCAAGTCCTGCATGGGTTGCTTATAGAAATGAGCGAACGTACTCGTTTCGAGTAATTACTCGATCGAGCACCGCGATTTTCGAGTACTTCAATACTTGGGTGAAAGGATTCGGGGGTGCCGGGGGAGGCGTGGCAGCACGGGGGTGGCAGCACGGGGGTAGCAGCGGGGAACAGGGGGATCCCTCTCTCTCTCCCTCTCCCCCCCACTCCCAGCTGCAACCCACCACTCACCCACGGCGCCCCCCGAATCTTTTCGCCCGAGTACAGAAGTACTCGAAAATCGCGGTACTCGGGCGAAAAAGGGGCGTGGTCGAGTAGGTTGCTCATCCCTAGTTGCTTGCATCCCATTGCTTTCATTGTGACAGCTGTGGCAGGGGATTCTTTCGTCCCTGCTGCAGTCCCCTCATCACAGTGTTCAGTGATGAGGGGACCTTCATGGAGCAGCTGTGCTTTGGTCACGCGCATTTTGCACATCCGTACAGGGCATTTTTTTGTGCAAAAAACCGCATGTCTGACCGAGCCCTTAGTGATTATAGGCAGTTTTGCAATAAATTTAATCCGCTTATTCTGTACATTTTTACAACAAAACCCCTATTCAGCTATGCAGCTAGGAGAAGCTATTGCTAGGGAAAGCTGTCTTCAGCTAGCCGCATAGCTGAATATGGAGGTCTCTTCTTCATTGTGCCTGTACTGTCAAGTCTATTGCAGGTACAGCGATTGACAAAGAAGAATATACTAATAAATAGATGATGTTTATTTTATACATTTATATATAGATTTTCCCCATATAATTCTCCTGCTATTTGTTTTGTATAATGTCCCTTCTCCGCTAAATTTGATGGCCTGTGACAGTATCTTAGTGCAGTAGGTGTGATATTTACAACCACAACACTAATGCAACAGATTAGTCTGGTAGGCCTGAAGGGTAAGGAGGATGGTAGTGGGGGCAACAGGTATCCAGGCAAGAAAATATCCTTTCGCAGGCATCTTGAAAGTAAGGAACATGAAGAGCTGAGGTAAGAGGCGCACAGACACAGACCCCATGATGCAGTCTGTTAATGCTCCAGTCGAGTCAGTGGAGTCAGCTTAGACAGTCCCTTAGGGAGTCAGAGGTGTGTACCTTTAGTAACTGCTCTGTAATAATCTTTCTGTTCCTCAGCATAGTTGATACAAAGTGTGGGAAGTAAATTCCTTCAATTTAGGGTGAATGCACAAGGGCAGATTTGAATACCGGAATCCGGAGTGGGCGACCGCCTCCGGATTCCGCAGCAAATACCACCCATGACATGCAATACAAAAGTGATTCTTCATGCACACAAGCGGAAACCAACTACGTGGATAAATCTAGGGGTAAATCATAATCTGGGGTAAAGCAGGAGTTTAAAGGAAAGAAATCTGTACTGCGCATGTCCGACAGCGAGGCAGACCATCCACAGTACAGAAGAAGAAGAAAATACAGGTACGGACGGATGCCGTCTGGGCACAAAGTCGAATCCTGCTACGGGTTCCCACAGGCTTAATCCGACCCGCCCGTAGATATCGTCCTTGGATTCAGGATCCCTCCAACGTCTTACTAGTACTCATATTATTGTCACCTCCTGTCTGGAGAAGGCCTGCAAGATCCACTCTCTATATGGAATCCTAATCTCGTGAGATGAACGCACCAAAGGCATCAACCCTTTCCACGCCGTTGTCTCTTAAAGAGATAGAAAACAATCTCACTATTATCGTTATGTAAGAAAAATACAATATCAAACAAAAGCAACAGAGATTCACCATGTCACTCTTAGGCCTCATGCCAACGGCTGGGTCGGATTCCGCCTGCGAAATATTGCAGACGAATCAGACCCAGAGCCACACAGAAACCCTATACTTACCTTTTTAGATCCACAATGAGTGTCTCGGCAGGCGTGATTTCCTGCAGTGCTCACTGCGGAAATATCGTGGGACAGACGGCTTCCACTGACTGCAATGGAAGCTGTCCATGCAATTTTCCACACAGATTAGAACATGCTGTGAATTCTCCCCTACAAGCGGAAAATCACTGCTGATTTCCACTCGTGGGCAAGGGAGAATCTTTTATCATGGCATGTCTATGGACAGACATTGCTGCGGAATTTGCAGTGGGCATCTGGTCGTGAATTCCAAGCTACTGTTCCCTTACTAGAGATACTGGGCTAATGGTGCAACCCTCCATATGAATCAGTGTTGAGACCAGGAAGATAAACCTGGCTTCTCCTTATTAATCAAGAAACTACCATATTGGCACATTCCACTGCCTGTTTCTCCTCTTCCTGAACGCGTGCAAGCTGCCCGTTTACACAGGAGCCACGTTCTGTCCAGCTATTCTGAGGAATGGGTCGCGACCCCAAATTGCATCCATATCCTGTTTTTTTGTGTGTTGTTGCTTTTACGCTATGCCTTTCTTGAAAAAGGGTCAGGAACGCTATCTTTTCTCCTGAGGAAGAGCACTTAGAAGGTGAGTGAGTGAAGAGATTTAAGTCCCGTTTAGATGGGATGAATGCCCGATACTCGTCTCCGCACATACACGCTCCTGTGCTCCTGCACGGGAGCTTGTATCGCTGGCTCACAGTGGGGTGGCAAGAGCAGATTTCAGTTCTCATTTCCCCCCGCCCCCCTCCATTTAGTCAACATAGTGGCCGTTCAATACTAAACGGCTGCTATTTACACTGCACTGTCATAGTTAAACTCATCGCTCAGGATTTTATGCTGCATAAATGATGGATGATGAGTTTAACTATGACAGTGCAGTGTAAATAGCAGCTGCTCAGTATTGAGCGGCCACTATGTTAACTGAATGGAGAGGGGTGGGGGAGAGCGAGAACTGAAATCTGCTACTGCTGCCCCACTGTGAACCAGCGATACAAGCTCCCGTGCAGAAGCGCAGGAGCGTGTATGTGCAGGAATGAGTGTTGGGCATCGTTTGCCCGACATTCTTCCCGTCTAAATCGGGCTTCATAAGACCATTCATGCTCCTTTGGGTAATATGTAAATAAGGGAGATGGAACATTACCTCTGCAGCACCACCTACTGGAAGGCAGCATTCCTGCAAGTCAATGTTAGACATTGTAACAATGACTGGGAATAGAAAGTCAATCCAGAATCCATACACAGACAGCTATTTCGGGGTATTTGCCCCTCATCAGTGTTACAAGGCTTGTATAAAGAGTCTAACATTGACTTGCAGGATTGCTGTCTTCCAATAGGTGGCACTGCAGAGGTATTGTTCAATCTGCTTTATTTTCTTGAAAAAAGCATGGCATAAAAGCAACAACACATGCTGTATGCCACAGTGATAAATCGGGTTGATTTTTAGTCTTCCAGGTCTTATTTACACTGTTTAAATATTAGACAGAATTAATACACTTGCCCCATTGTGTGCCACAGTAGACTCCTGACCCCTTTTTGGAGGTGGATCAGGTCCCTGGAGGCAGATTAAAATAAGCTAGCCAAGATAATTATATTGTTCTAATTCTGTCCAGTGATATCAATGGAGGATTTGATGGTTTCTCTGTCAGACATGAAAGAATACTCCTGTTGTCACACAACTATCATGTTATAAAGAAACTAATGAGTTTAATCCACACATAAAAATTCACTTTGCATAGATTTCGGATTCCCACATGCATCCAGTATATAAAGGAGTCTGTGCACTTCCTTCCGAGATTAACTCTGCCCAATCTGTATGTTTGCATGTGTTTCTATCTGGAGTGCCTTCATTTGAAGTATGTGTGTCAGCTGTGCCTTGAAGATCCTTAGCTGTGATCCTCTTTCTGTTTGTTAAGACTAACCCTTTTCTGCCAGGGCTTTCATCATTTATTTTGCTCTTGGCATCTCAGAGGGAGTCTATAAGTTTTCTATGCTATTCCAGCAGCATTGTCTGTATGAGAGGATTATATTAAAAACCATTGAAACAAAATCTGATGCAACGGTTTTAGAATAAAATGTAGATGATAAGTTTGACACAATGGAAATCATTTACATTTTTATTAATATTAAAACTTTTACTTTAAGTCATGCTTCACTAAACAGGTTCCCAAAGTAGTAGTAACAGCTCATGCACATAGCTATATTATGGCTCCATACATGAGCCGCATATTTATAGCTAATGATGGGATTAGATAGTGTCTTGTAAAACCATGAAACTTCCTGATCTCTCAAAGAACATTTGTTCATACCCTTGGCGATAAATACTGTATATGGCGATTTATGGTACATGTTAATTTGTCACATATGCCTTGCCCTGTATAACAGTATTTCCCAACTTGGGTCCTTAAGACATCCCAACAGGTCATGTCTTCAGGATATCCTATAATAAGAACACCTGTGGCAATGTCTGAGGCACCGACAATAATCTAGGAAATCTAGAAAGCATGACCTGTTGGGGTCCGTGAGGACTGGAGTTGGGAAACACTGTTCTAGGAATTCCTTCAGCAATTTACCTGATTATTTTAAAGGAGATGTCCCGAGGCAGCAAGTGGGGTTATACACTTCTGTATGGCCATAATAATGCACTTTGTAATATACATTGTGCATTAATTATGAGCCATACAGAAGTTATAAAAAGTTTTATACTTACCTGCTCCGTTGCTAGCGTCCTCGTCTCCATGGTGCCGACTAATTTTCGGCCTCCGATGGCCAAATTAGCCGCGCTTGCGCAGTCCGGGTCTTCTGTAGTCTTCTATGGAGCCGCTCGTGCCAGGGAGCGGCTCCGTGTAGCTCCGCCCCGTCACGTGCCGATTCCAGCCAATCAGGAGGCTGGAATCGGCAGTGGACCGCACAGAAGAGCTGCGGTCCACGAAGACAGGGGATCCCGGCGGCCATCTTCAGCAGGTGAGTATGAAGACGCCGGACCGCCGGGATTCAGGGAAGCGCTGTGCGGGTGGGTTTTTTAACCCCTGCATCGGGGTTGTCTCGCGCCGAACGGGGGGGGGGGTTTAAAAAAAAAAAAACCCGTTTCGGCGCGGGACATCTCCTTTAACTAATTTCCTTGGCTGGAAGATTTTGTGCCATTTACAAAGGGGATTGAGTTATATCTCAGACTGAGGCCAAATGCCCATGGACGGATTTTCGTTGCGGAATTCGCGGTCAGGCATACGATGCGAATTCCGCAGCAATGTCCGTTCATAGACATGCTGTGTTAAACTATTCTTCCCTGCCCATGAGCGGAAATTAACTGTGATTTTCCGCTCACGGGGGAGAATCGCAGCATGTTCTATTTTGTGCGGAAAATCTCACGGACAGCTTCCAATGCAGACAATGGAAGTTGTCTATCCCGCGATATTTCTGCTGTGAGCACTGCAGAAGTATCGCAAGAATCCGCATTACAGACCAGCATCGGCGCGTCATGCGCTGCACTGTGCATGCGCATTGGCTTGCCGGCCGAGACAATCCCAGCCAATCCGGACAGGTGAGTAAAGGTTGTCGAGGGGGGGGGGGGGGTGCAGTTGGAATCCGACCTGGCTGTGGGCATGAGGCCTAAAGGAATAAGAACATATAAATAGCAATATTTATTAAAGGGGTTGTCCCGCGAAAGCAAGTGGGGTTAAGCACTTCTGTATGGCCATATTAATGCACTTTGTAATATACATCGTGCATTAAATATGAGCCATACAGAAGTTATTCACTTACCCCCTCCGGTGTTGGCGGCCCCATCTCCATGGCGCCGACCGAAGCCTTCTTCTGCCTGGATTAGACGTGCTTGCGCAGTCTGCTTCTTCTGTCCCGCTGAAGGGGCAGCTCCAGCGTGCTCGCGCCGCACAGGTCTTCTGCGCATGCGCAGAAGACCTCTGCGGCGTGAGCACGCGGACAGAAGAGGGCAGACTGCGCACACCGGAGGGGGTAAGTGTATAACTTCTGTATGGCCAATATTTAATGCACGATGTATATTACAAAGTGCATTAATATGGCCATACAGAAGTGCTTAACCCCACTTGCTGCTGCGGGACAACCCCTTTAAAGGTGTTGTCCGATTTGAACAATCAATACTTGCTAGAATTTGAGCAGAATAGTAAAAGAATGGTGGAACAACCCCAGTGAAACAATAGAAAAAGAAATTGAGAACAATGTCCTCTTTGTGAAGGATCAATATGAAAGAATAAGCGTGGCAGCATGCAGGGTTCTCTTCTCTTTTTGAAAGATGGAAGCTGACTTAGCTGCCATTTTTTAAATGAAGGTAAAAATCCCTATACACACTAGGTGCAGCCAACCCCGTGTACCATCACAACTGGGTAAATGTTTGGACAATAGATGCCAAAATGGTTTTAAAAAATGGGTCCAAAAAGAAAAAAATTGGGTCCAAGGCATTACCTATAGACATGTATAATTACATGAGATAGATATTTACCAAACTGTTTATTTATATAAAAAAAAACAGCATATATACCCATTTCTAGGTAAGCAAATATCTTCCTCTTGATGAGATCACACATCTGAATGCTGACAGGTGCCTTTTGGAGAAGATTCCTCCGAAGCTGAAGCTTGGCAAATATCCATTTCATGTAACTATATACATCTGTAGGTTGCACCTTAGACCCAATTTTTTAACCATTTTAGCATCTACTTGCTAGAATGGTACTTTAATGATAAGGAGATCACATAGTGTTCCCCTGCTAGTATGCTCAGTAACCAGTTGTAACCTATAGGGTAACCTGGCAAGTGTTGAATTTCCCTACAGCACCTCTGCAGGGACAATTAAGTATTACACAGTGGTCATTCAAATCCTGTGTAATACAGGACAAGACAGATCCTCCAGAGTGAGTTTTGTGTAACTATTTTTGTAATCTCTGCACTACAAACTCAGAAACCCATAAGAGGATATATGAAAATTAGTTTTCTAAAGTGGACAACCCCTTTAAGAGGAAATCTTTCAACTGCCCTGAGCCCTATAAACAACATTTATGGGCTCAAAGTAGTTGACATGCTAAGTCCGAGGATGTAAATTTTATATTTACCTTCCCTGTTGTTCCCTCAACATCAGCGGTTACATCTACCTCTGAATGCTTCCGGTGGACTACATAGGCACTCACCTAGAATGAAATGACTACATAATTTGTGTCATATAGTCCTCCGAATGCATTACAGTGGCGGATTTCAGAGCTGACAGTGTGGGGAGGTAAGTAAAGAATGCATGAGATACTTTGAGTCCATTCGTTTATAGGACTCAAAGTAGGTGACAGAGTCTCTTCAAAGGCAGGAAGTTCTGTAGCAGAATTATATCAAATTATGACGGTGAATGGGACATATCTACTAAACCCAACCAATGGAAACGGGTACTGCAGTTTGCAAAAAAGAAAGAAAAATATATTATCTTGTAATCCCAGATAATAGTAATATATTTTAGTAATATACCCTGTTTCACTGAAAATAAGACAGTGTCTTATATTAATTTTTGTTCAAAAAGGTTTAACTTTTTTACATGTATAGCTGCCTGGACACTATTTAAATTGACTTTTTAATTAACTGTTAGCAGGGCTTAATTTTGGAGTAGGGCTTATATTTCAAGCATCCTCAAAAAGCCTGAAAAATCATTTTGCATCCACAAAAATTCTGGAAAATCATGCTATGTCTTATTTTCAAAGTATGTCTTCAGGGAAACAGGGTAGTATGTTAGGCCAAAAAAAGACATGTCTATCCAGTTCAGCCTATTACCCCCTCCAATGTTGATTCAGAGAAAGGAAAAAAAAGCAATGAGGTACAAACCAATTTTCCTCAATTAAGTGAAAAAAAATCCTTAAATTCCTGAATTCCTAAAGTCTGCCAGAACAGGAACCATTATTATGCTGGCCATATACATTACCTATATGTTACTAAATCTGCAGATTTGGGCAGTAGCAGGCAAGCATTAAATATGCATGGTGGCCTCTTGACCTTCCCCCATAGATAGATGCTGGGGGAGAAAAAGATTGGGCAATTGGATTTCAAATGTCTGATCCTTTAGTTCTCCGGAAATAAGCCGCTGCCAGAGCTGTCCCCTCACTACTCTTTGCCGACTCCAATTTTGGCAATCAGAATAATTTCTGAATTAACAATCCCCCGGAAGTAATTTGTGACTATATCATGTAATATTATAACACTCAAGAGCGTCCAGTCCCCTTTTAAACTTTTTTATCAAATTTGCCATCACCACATCCTTAAGCAGAGAGTTCAATAGTCTCATTGCTCTTACAGTAAAGAATCCCCTTCTATGTTGGTGTAGACATAGAGGATGCCTTTGTGTTACAGTCACTGTCTTCTCTTGCTGCTAGTGAATGGAAATACCTAAAACTTGGATGTCCCTCCTAATCATGTTCAATTGACACAGCTACAAGGAGTTGTCTCACAAAGGACGTTTATCTCCTATCCACAGAATATGTGATAAATGTCTAATTGTTGGAACCCCTATAATCACTAGTAGAGATGAGCGAGCACCAAAATGCTTGGGTGCTCGTTACTCGGGACGAAATTATCGCGATGCTCGAGGGTTCGTTTCGAGTAACGAACCCCATTGAAGTCAATGGGCGACCAGAGCATTTTTGTATATCGCCGATGCTCGCTAAGGTTTTCATTTGTGAAAATCTGGGCAATTCAAGAAAGTGATGGGAACGACACAGAAACGGATAGGGCAGGCGAGGGGCTACATGTTGGGCTGTATCTCAAGTTCCCAGGTCCCACTATTAAGCCACAATAGCGGCAAGAGTGGGCCCCCACCCCCTCCCAACAACTTTTACTTCTGAAAAGCCCTCATTAGCAATGCATACCTTAGCTAAGCACCACAATACCTCCAACAAAGCACAATCACTGCCTGCATGACACTCCGCTGCCACTACTCCTGGGTTACATGCTGCCCAACCCCCCCCCCTGCACGACCCAGTGTCCACAGCGCACACCAAAGTGTCCCTGCGCAGCCTTCAGCTACACTCATGCCACACCACCCTCATGTCTATTTATAAGTGCGTCTGCCATGAGGAGGAACCGCAGGCACACACTGCAGAGGGTTGGCACGGCTTGGCAGCGACCCTCTTTAAAAGGGGCGGGGCGATAGCCCACAATGCTGTACAGAAGCAATGAGAAATATAATCCTGTGCCACCGCCATCAGGAGCTGCACACGTGGGCATAGCAATGGGGAACCTATGTGCCACACACTATTCATTCTGTCAAGGTGTCTGCATGCCCCAGTCAGACCGTGGTTTTTTATAAATAGTCACAGGCAGGTACAACTCCGCAATGGGAATTCTGTGTGCACCCACAGCATGGGTGGCTCCCTGGAACCCACCGGCTGTACATAAATGTATCCCATTGCAGTGCCCATCACAGCTGAGGTAACGTCCGATTAAATGCAGGTGAGCTTCGGCCCACACTGCATGCCCCAGTCAGACTGGGGTTCTTTAGAAGTGGACACATGCAGTTACAACTCCCTGTAGACCCACAGCATGGGTGGGTGCCAGGAAGCCACCGGCGGTACATAAATATATCCCATTGCATTGCCCATCACGGCTGATGTAACGTCAGCTTTAATGCAGGTGGGCAAAAAATTAATTGGATTACACTGTAGGCGAGGGCCCCAAAAAATTGGTGTACCAAGAGTACTAATGTACCTCAGAAAAATTGCCCATGCCCAACCAAGAGGGCAGGTGAAACCCATTAATCACTTTGGTTAATGTGGCTTAATTGGTAACTAGGCCAGGAGGCAGCCCAGTTAAAATAAAAATTGGTTGAGGTGAAAGTTTCAACGCTTTAATGAGCATTGAAACGTATAAAAATTGTTTACAAAAATTATATGACTGAGCCTTGTGGGCCTAAGAAAAATTGCCCGTTCGGCATGATTACGTGAGGTTTCAGGAGGAGGAGCAGGAGGAGGAGGATGAATAGAATACACAGATTGATGAAGCAAAAAGGTCCCCGTTTTTGATGGTGATAGAGAACGATGCTTCCATCCGCGGGTGCAGCCTACGTATTGCTTAGGTATCGCTGCTGTCCGCTGGTGGAGAAGAGAAGTCTGGGGAAATCCAGGCTTTGTTCATCTTGATGAGTGTAAGCCTGTCGGCACTGTCGGTTGACAGGCGGGTACGCTTATCCGTGATGATTCCCCCAGCCGCACTAAACACCCTCTCTGACAAGACGCTAGCCGCAGGACAAGCAAGCACCTCCAGGGCATACAGTGCAAGTTCAGGCCTCGTGTCCAGCTTCGACACCCAGTAGTTGTAGGGGGCAGAGGCGTCACGGAGGACGGTCGTGCGATCGTCTACGTACTCCCTCACCATCCTTTTACAGTGCTCCCGCCAACTCAGCCTTGACTGGGGAGCAGTGACACAGTCTTGCTGGGGATCCATAAAGCTGGCAAAGGCCTTGGAGAATGTTCCCCTGCCTGCGCTGTACATGCTGCCTGATCTCTGCGCCTCCCCTGCTACCTGGCCCTCGGAACTGCACCTTCTGCCACTAGCGCTGTCGGATGGAAATGTTACCATCAGTTTGTCCGCCAGGGTCCTGTGGTATAGCATCACTCTCGAACCCCTTTCCTCTTCGGGTATGAGAGTGGAAAGGTACTCCTTATACTCTGGGTCGAGCAGTGTGTACACCCAGTAATCCGTAGTGGCCAGAATGCGTGTAACGCGAGGGTCTCGAGAAAGGCATCCTAACATGAAGTCAGCCATGTGTGCCAGGGTATCTGTACGCAACACATGGCTGTCCTCACTAGGAAGATCACTTTCAGAATCCTCCTCCTCCTCCTCTGGCCATACACGCTGAAAGGATGACAGGCAAGCAGCATGGGTACCCTCAGCAGTGGGCCAAGCAGTCTCTTCTCCCTCCTCCTCATGATCCTCCCCGTCCTTCTCAACGGGCAGAGATATAGACATGACTCCCACTACACCGCCCATGTTGGAGTTGGTATTCCACTATAGCTCTACGCTGCTCATAGAGTCTGGCCAACGTGTGGAGCATAGAGTTCCACCGTGTGGGCACGTCGCACAGCAGTCGGTGCACTGGCAGATTAAACCGATGTTGCAGGGTCCACAGGGTGGCAGCGTCCGTCTTGGACCTTTCCGAGCAGGTATGACAAGTGTGGGTAGCTTTTCAGAAAGCGCTGAACCACCAAATTAAAGACATGGGCCAGGCATGGCACATGCGTGAGGCTGCCGAGCTGCAGAGCCGCCACCAGGTTACGGCCGTTGTCACACACGACCATGCCCGGTTGGAGGCTCAGCGGCGAAAGCCAGCGGTCGGTCTGCTCTGTCAGACCCTGCAGCAGTTCGTGGGCCGTGTGCCTCTTCTCTCCTAAGCTGAGTAGTTTCAGCACGGCCTGCTAACGGTTGCCCACCGCTGTGCTGCCACGCCGCGCGACACTGACTGCAGGCGACGTGCTGCTGCTGCTGACACATCTTGATTGCGAGACAGAGGTTGCGTTGGAGGAGGAGGAGGAGGAGGAGGGTGGTTTAGTGTAGGAAGCATACACCGCCGCAGATACCAGCACCGAGCTGGGGCCCGCAATTCTGGGGGTGGGTAGGACGTGAGCGGTCCCAGGCTCTGACTCTGTCCCAGCCTCCACTAAATTCACCCAATGTGCCGTCAGGGAGATATAGTGGCCCTGCCCGCCTGTGCTTGTCCACGTGTCCGTTGTTAAGTGGACCTTGGCAGTAACCGCGTTGGTGAGGACATGTACAATGTTGCAGGAGACGTGGTCGTGCAGGGCTGGGACGGCACATCGGGAAAAGTAGTGGCGACTGGGAACCAAGTAGCGCGGGGCCCCCGCCGCCATCATGCTTTTGAAGGCCTCCGTTTCCACAAGCCTATACGGCAGCATCTCCAGGCTGATCAATTTGGCTATGTGCACGTTTAACGCTTGAGCGTGCGGCTGCGTGGCGGTGTACTTGCGCTTGCGCTCAAACAGTTGCGCCAGCAACGTCTGGACGCTGCGCTGAGAGACATTGCTGGATGGGGCCGAGGACAGCGGAGGTGAGGGTGTGGGTGCAGGCCGGTAGGCACTCGTGCCTGTGTCCTCAGAGGGGGGTTGGATCTCAGTGGCAGGTTGGGGCACAGGGGGAGAGGCAGTGGTGCAAACCGGAGGTGGTGAACGGCCTTCGTCCCACCTTGTGGGGTGCTTGGCCATCATATGCCTGCGCATGCTGGTGGTGGTGGCTCCCCAGCTGATCTTGGCGCGACAAAGGTTGCACACCACTGTTCGTCGGTCGTCAGGCGTCTCTGTGAAAAACTGCCACACCTTAGAGCACCTTGGCCTCTGCAGGGTGGCATGGCACGAGGGGGCGCTTTGGGAAACAGTTGGTGGATTATTCGGTCTGGCCCTGCCTCTACCCTTGGCCACCACACTGGCTCGGCCTGTGCCCACACCCTGACTTGGGCCCCCGTGTCCTCGCCCGCGTCCACGTCCTCTAGGCCTACCCCTACCCCTCAGCATGCTGTATTACCAGTAGTGCAGAAACAGAACGCTGTAATTAAATGTGCCGCTTATTGGCCTGTGGTTGGAGGCTGACTTCGCTTACGGAACGCACAGCAGAGGCAGGAAAGAATTTTGCGCAAGCCTGCTGTAACACTTAGCTGGCTGCGTATGAATTAGGACAACTACCCCCAGCAGAGACCCAGTACACTTGTGGACAGGAATACAGCGGTGATGTAAGAGGCAACACAGAGGCAGGAAAGAATTTTGCGCAAGCCTGCTGTAACACTTAGCTGGCTGCGTATGAATTAGGACAACTACCCCCAGCAGAGACCCAGTACACTGAGGACGGTCACAGGCAGCCCAAATAGATTTTTTTTCCCAAATGTTTTTGGAAAGGCCCACTGCTTATATACACTAAATATATCTTCTGTCCCTGCCTCACCACTACTGGCCCTGGACAATGTAAAATTACTGCAGGACGCAATGCTCTGCACGGTCGATATACAAAAAAAAAAAATGTGCAACACTGCAAAAAGCAGCCTCCACACTACTGCACACGGTTAGTTGTGGCCCTAAGAAGGACCGTTGGGGTTCTTGAAGCCTAAAATAATTCCTAACGCTCTCCCTATAGCAGCTCCGGCAGCAGCAGCACTGTCCCTGATCTCTGTCAGAATACATCTGTGGCGAGCTGCAGGAGGGGCCGATTTATACACTCGGGTGACACCTGATCTCGCCAGCCACTCACTGCAGGGGGGTGGTATAGGGCTTGAACGTCGCAGGGGGAAGTTGTAATGCCTTCCCTGTCTTTCTATTGGCCAGAAAAGCGCGCTAACGTCTCAGAGATGAAAGTGAAAGTAACTCGAACATTGCGTGGTACTCGTCTCCAGTAACGAGCATCTCGAACACGCTAATACTTGAACGAGTATCAAACTCGGACGAGTACGTTCGCTCATCTCTAATCACTAGAATGGGGATCCTAACCCCTGCCTCTTCTCACTGCATGAGCACACAAAGGAGGAATTTGAATGGAGTAGTGGTCACACTTGCACACTTGTGCTCAATTTAACGCCAATAGGAATCAAGAAGGCAGTCAAGCGCTATAACTGACTATTTCCATTATACAATAAATAGACTTACATGGTAGATCACTTATTATGTGGGTAAGTGATAAATGTCCTTTTTGAACAACCCCTTTATGGTAAGAAGACCTAAGACAAGTCAAGCACTTAAAGGGGTTGTCCCGCGCCGAAACGAGTTTTTTTTTTCAACAGCCCCCCCGTTCGGCGCGAGACAAACCCGATGCTCTGGTTAAAAAAGAAAACCGGACAGTGCTTACCTGAATCCCCACGCTCCGGTGACTTCTTACTTACCTGGTGAAGATGGCCGCCGGGATCCTCTCCCTCGGTGGACCGCAGGGCTTCTGTGCGGTCCATTGCCGATTTCAGCCTCCTGATTGGCTGGAATCGGCACGTGACGGGGCGGAGCTACACGGAGCCGCTCTCCGGCACGAGTGGCCCCATTCAGAAAAGAAGAAGACCGGACTGCGCAAGCGCGTCTAATCCGGCGATTAGACGCTGAAAATTAGACGGCACCATGGAGACGAGGACGCTAGCAACGGAACAGGTAAGTGAATAACTTCTGATAACTTCTGTATGGCTCATAATTAATGCACAATGTATATTACAAAGTGCATTAATATGGCCATACAGAAGTGTATAACCCCACTTGCTTTCGCGGGACAACCCCTTTAACTAAAGGCCCATTTACATGCAAAGATAATCTTTCAAACGGTTAAAATATTGAAAGTTTTAGCAATCTTTTTGCATAAAGTGTTAATGGACACTAATGTCCATTAACACTTTATCATCTTCATTTGCTTGTAAACGGGCCTTCGGGAGCTGTTTGGAGAGCTTTACACATAGCTGTATTGTTCTCGTAGGGGCTGCTGGCAAAATACAAGGTTATCTCCGGCACCTGTGGAGAACACGGCATGCGGTCTGTTGAGAGATACTTTATCTCTCTGTGGCTGAATGATGGATTTTAAGTTCACCTTAAAATCATCATTCAGACGAAAAGTGCACGATGCCTGCATTTACATGTGACGCTAATCGCTCATCTGTGGTCCTTTGAACAAATTTTGAGCAATAATCGTTACGTGTAAATGGGTCTTAACTCCAGTGGTGCATTTGAAGTGAATGGAGCGAAGGTGTGACTGTATGTACTCTACCCACACTTTGGTACATGGTGGGTCTGCAATCTCGGGACCAGTGGCCGGACTCCACTAGTCAACAAATGATTCTGCATCCTGTGGATAGCGGATAACTTCCTCTAGAGGGAATACCCCTTTAAGCTGATCACTTGCTTCAGCTACATATAATCAGGAGCAGCCTTCGGTCTTTGAATGTAGGTAGCAATGTTTCTATTTACTCCCAGCAAACACAGAGTTTGTACAGTAAGCTGTGAGTAACTTAAACACAAAGTATATTAGAAAGTTGCAGAACTTTTCGTTGTACAATGATTAAGCTTTACTTATGGTATAAAACAGGAATACCCCTCCAAAGTACCCAAGACGGATAGTTTATGAGCTTTTATAGGTAAGCTAACAGGAATTGTCTTTATATTTTTGCAAGATTAGCAGAACATTCAGGCAGCCAAGTTCCTATAGGACTATAATGTATGCACACTATGGCCGCCAGCACAAGACCGGGTCGGATTCCCGTAGCGGAATCCGCCCCTGTGCCTGACTGGTGGCCCCCGTGGGCCTGTCCAGATTCTTCTTTTCTGTACTGCGGATGTGCTGGCCGGTGCACATGTGCAGTACAGATAATTCGCGCCATCGCTAGGCGATGACGCAGATCCCACGACCTTTCCAAAATGATGATTGTGGAAGGGCTGCAGGTCAGACGACTTCCATTGACTTCAATGGAAACTGTCCGTACGGAACCTGCCTTCAAATAAAGCATGCTGTGATGTTTTTTCCCCGCAATTGGTTTCTGCTCGTGGCCAGGAATGCTATAGCAGGTATTTGCTGCAGAATCCGGAGGCGGACGTCCGCTCCAAATTCCACAATGCAAATCTGTCCGTGTGCAGGCGCTTATAATGCACTACATACAGTATAAAAAATAATTTCACAGGCAACATATGGCCTCAGTAACCAAAAGGTTAACATTTTAATTTGAGGAACATAAGAAGAAATGCACATGTTGTAGAACATACAATTAGAGGTCAGTTCTTGTTGCAAAGGTAATCTTTCTATGGCTAATGTGATAATCTATGGATAAACTCTAACTAATTGACCTGGAAAGCAGTTTGTTTAAGTGTTTTCCAATATTCTCTTGTGCTTTCCTAGGTGAGCACAGTGCAGAACTGATGACATATGGTTGCTAGGCCTCATTACCAGACAAGCAAGCTGACAATTACAAGATGGACACAGTCTTCTGCACCTCCTATGGGGCCAAGAGAAATGGAAAGGTGCCTCAAGTGGGGCTTACTTAATCATGGCTAATGGCCTACAAGCATGCCCATTTAGCTACATCTCTAATGACAAACCAGATCTTTAAAATATAGACAGATCAAAGACACTATGCTAGAGAGTCTCCTTAATGAAAGACTTATTGTTATCATCAATCTATAGGGTAAAATAATGCGGACAGCAGCTTAATGGACCTTTGTTTTGCTTATGGCTCATTTACTAGATAATCTAGGGACAACTAAATGAAGTTTCTTCTGTTGTTTGAATCTATAATTGAATGAAATCAGTTTGTATACATTAAAACTCTTGATATATATATATATATATATATATATATATATATATATATATATATATATATATATATATGCATTTACTGTATATATTATATGCAACACTTTTCTTTTCTGCTTTCCATATTTACTAGATGCAGGCCATGTACATAACACATATGTCACATGACTGCTTTTACAGCAACACCTATCTCTCTGAAAATCCCCATAAACAATCTCACTCAGCTTGGCCAAGCGTTATGTCTATGTATATAATGTGTCCTAGATTAGTACATGAGATAAGGACATTGATTCCGGGGTTCATTCCGCTATACAGTTTTTGGAGCTGGGAAATAATTTTTTCTCCCTAATACATGGCAATTGGTAACTACTACATAGGGATTGTTTTGCCTTCGTCTAGATTAGTGTTTCTCAACTCCATTCCTCAGGGATCCCCAACAGGTCATGTTTTCAGGATTTCCTCAGTATTGCACAGGTGACAAGACCCACCCAAAGATGGCGTAATTACATTTTTTTCATTTCACTCTACTTTTTAAAAGTTTTTCAATACAGTGTGTTGTAGATTTTGTAGATTTCCTCTTTAATTTTGCTCAATAAGGGCTCACACTCACTTGCGATAGTGTTTTTGCGATGTTGCGAGGCTGCGTTTTTTTGTATGACATTGAAATGCATTGAGTCTAATGTAGCTGTGCTCACTTGCGATGTTTTCACGTCTGTGAGGTTGCGCTTTTCTCTCGCGTGTTATGGTCCTATTTCTTTGTGATGTGCTATTTTCTTCTCGCCCATGTAAGTCAATGGAGTGCTGTAATATCGCTTCGCAAAACGCATAATGCATGTGAGAATGCGATGGTGCTATGTTTTCTGTGTGGACAAAAGCAAGACCATTAAAAAAGGCAAGAGAGGCATTAAATATTCCTACCATGTGATGCGGGTTTTCAGAGAACAAAAACGCATCGCAATCGCACAAAAAACGCCAGTTCGCACCTGCGATATAGCTAGGATTTTTTTCTCGCAAAAACGCTATTGCAAGTGAGTGTAAGCTCTAACTATTGAAACTCATGGCATAATTCAAACACAGATTTTGGTATGGATATAATGTAAATGTCTGCTACAGTAAGAAGGGAAATAAGAGTGCAGGGCAGGCTAAACAGGTTCTGGTAGTGGGGAACTCAATGACTACAGGGACATACAGGGCAATCTGCCACAAAGATCGGGGTCATTAAACAGTGTGCTGTCTTTCCGACGCTCAAGTTCAACTCATCAGATGATCTAGTGTTGTATACGGGGGATGTGAGTAGATCAATGAGTCATATTATTTTATACATATTTAGTAAGATGTCCGGTCTTACTATTTACTGGGTGACATCAGTAATTTAATGCATATGGTCTGGGATTGTGTAGAATTGGATGAATTTTGGACTGGGGTACTGAAGATAATTAAAAAATATGTATCTTGTCGATATTACTTTTAATACCGGAATTTGTGTATTGGGTATTATTGATGGGATTGTTGGCATACTCTTTTGGGAATTTAGAGAGCATTGTATCAGACAGGGAAGCTGATTACTGTCCTTTGGATGCAGCGTGACAGTAGGAGGTTTTGTCACAAAAATAAAAAAGGTTATATCTAGAGATGAGCGAACACCAAAATGTTCGGGTGTTCGTTATTCGTAACGAACTTCCCGTGATGCTCGAGGGTTCGTTTCGAACAACGAACCCCATTGAAGTCAATGGGCGACCAGAACATTTTTGTATTTCGCCGATGCTCGCTAAGGTTTTCATGTGTGAAAATCTGGGCAATTCAGGAAAGTGATGGGAATGACACAGTGACGGATAGGGCAGGCGAGGGGCTACATGTTGGGCTGCATCCTAAGTTCACAGGTCCCACTATTAAGCCACAATACCGGCAAGAGTGCCCCCCCCCCCTCCCAACAACTTTTACTTCTGAAAAGCCCTCATTAGCATGGCATACCTTTGCTAAGCACCACACTACCTCCAACAAAGCACAATCACTGCCTGCATGACACTCCACTGCCACTTCTCCTGAGTTACATGCTGCCCAACCGCACCCCCTCCCCCCCACAGCGCACACCAAAGTGTCCCTGCGCAGCCTTCAGCTGCCCTCATGCCACACCACGCTCATGTCTATTTAGAATTGCGTCTGCCATGACGAGGGACCTCAGGCATACACTGCAGAGGTTGGCACGGCTAGGCAGCGACCCTCTTTAAAAGTGGCGGAGCGATAGCCCACAATGCTGTACAGAAGCAATGAGAAATAGAATCCTGTGCCACCGCCATCAGGAGCTGCACACGTGGGCATAGCAATGGGGAACCTATGTGCCACACACTATTCATTCTGTCAAGGTGTCTGCATGCCCCAGTCAGACCGGGCTTTTTAATTCATAGACACAGGCAGGTACAACTCCCTATTGTGAAGTCCCTGTCGACCCACAGCATGGGTGGCTCCCTGGAACCCACCGGCGGTACACAGAAATATCCCATTGCATTGCCCAACACAGCTGAGGTAGTAATGTCGTGCTTAATGCAGGTGGGCTTCGGCCCACACTGCATGCCCCAGTCAGACTGGGGTTCTTTACAAGTGGACACATGTAGGTTTAACTCCCTGTGGACCCACTGCCTGGGTGGGTGCCAGGAAGCCACCGGCGGTACATAGAAATATCCCATTGCATTGCCCAACACAGCTGAGGTAGTAATGTCGTGCGTAATACAGGTGGGCTTCGGCCCACACTGCATGCCCCAGTCAGACGGGTTCTTTAGAAGTGTACAGATGTATTAAAAACTCAGTGTGCACCTACAGCATGGGTGGCTCCCTGGAACCCACCGGCGGTACACAAAAATATCCCATTGCATTGCCCAACACAGCTGAGGTAGTAATGTCGTGCTTAATGCAGGTGGGCTTCGGCCCACACTGCATGCCCCAGTCAGACTGGGGTTCTTTACAAGTGGACACATGTAGGTTTAACTCCCTGTGGACCCACTGCCTGGGTGGGTGCCAGGAAGCCACCGGCGGTACATAGAAATATCCCATTGCATTGCCCAACACAGCTGAGGTAGTAATGTCGTGCGTAATACAGGTGGGCTTCGGCCCACACTGCATGCCCCAGTCAGACGGGTTCTTTAGAAGTGTACAGATGTATTAAAAACTCAGTGTGCACCTACAGCATGGGTGGCTCCCTGGAACCCACCGGCGGTACACAAAAATATCCCATTGCATTGCCCAACACAGCTGAGGTAGTAATGTCGTGCGTAATACAGGTGGGCTTCGGCCCACACTGCATGCCCCAGTCAGACTGGGGTTCTTTACAAGTGGACACATGTAGGTTTAACTCCCTGTGGACCCACTGCCTGGGTGGGTGCCAGGAAGCCACCGGCGGTACATAGAAATATCCCATTGCATTGCCCAACACAGCTGAGGTAGTAATGTCGTGCGTAATACAGGTGGGCTTCGGCCCACACTGCATGCCCCAGTCAGACGGGTTCTTTAGAAGTGTACAGATGTATTAAAAACTCAGTGTGCACCTACAGCATGGGTGGCTCCCTGGAACCCACCGGCGGTACACAAAAATATCCCATTGCATTGCCCAACACAGCTGAGGTAGTAATGTCGTGCGTAATACAGGTGGGCTTCGGCCCACACTGCATGCCCCAGTCAGACTGGGGTTCTTTACAAGTGGACACATGTAGGTTTAACTCCCTGTGGACCCACTGCCTGGGTGGGTGCCAGGAAGCCACCGGCGGTACATAGAAATATCCCATTGCATTGCCCAACACAGCTGAGGTAGTAATGTCGTGCGTAATACAGGTGGGCTTCGGCCCACACTGCATGCCCCAGTCAGACGGGTTCTTTAGAAGTGTACAGATGTATTAAAAACTCAGTGTGCACCTACAGCATGGGTGGCTCCCTGGAACCCACCGGCGGTACACAAAAATATCCCATTGCATTGCCCAACACAGCTGAGGTAGTAATGTCGTGCGTAATACAGGTGGGCTTCGGCCCACACTGCATGCCCCAGTCAGACTGGGGTTCTTTACAAGTGGACACATGTAGGTTTAACTCCCTGTGGACCCACTGCCTGGGTGGGTGCCAGGAAGCCACCGGCGGTACATAGAAATATCCCATTGCATTGCCCAACACAGCTGAGGTAACGTCAGCTGTAATGCAGGTGGGCTAAAAATTAATTTGATTACACTGTAGGCGAGGGCCCACAAAAATTGCTGTATCAACAGTACTAATGTACATCCCAAAAATTGGCCATGGCCAGCCAAGAGGGCAGGTGAAACCCATTAATCGCTTTGGTTAATGTGGCTTAAGTGGTAACTAGGCCTGGAGGCAGCCCAGTGTAACGAAAAATTGGTTCAAGTTAAAGTTCCAACGCTTTTAAGCTAATTGAAACTTATAAAAATTGTTCTGAAAAATTATTTGAGTGAGCCTTGTGGCCCTAAGAAAAATTGCCCGTTCAGCGTGATTACGTGAGGTTTCAGGAGGAGGAGCAGGAGGAGGAGGAGGAGGAATATTAGACACAGATTGATGAAGCACAAATGTCCCCGTTTTGGATGGTGAGAGAGAACGTAGCTTCCATCCGCGGGTGCAGCCTACGTATTGCTTACGTATCGCTGCTGTCCGCTGGTGGAGAACAGAAGTCTGGCGAAATCCAGCCTTTGTTCATCTTGATGAGTGTTAGCCTGTCGGCACTGTCGGTTGACAAGCGGCTACGCTTATCGGTGATGATTCCCCCAGCCGCACTAAACACCCTCTCCGACAACACGCTAGCCGCAGGACAAGCAAGCACCTCAAGGGCATACAGGGCTAGTTCAGGCCACGTGTCCAGCTTCGACACCCAGTAGTTGTAGGGGGCAGAGGCGTCACCAAGGATGGTCGTGCGATCCGCTACGTACTCCCTCACCATCCTTTTGCAGTGCTCCCGCCGACTCAGCCGTGACTGGGGAGCGGTGACACAGTCTTGGTGGGGAGCCATAAAGCTGGCCAGGCCCTTAAAGACTGTTGCACTGCCTGGGATGTACATGCTGCTCGATCTACGCACATCCCCTGCAACATGGCCCTCGGAACTGCGCCTTCTGCCACTAGCGCTGTCGGCTGGGAATTTTACCATCAGCTTGTCCGCAAGGGTCCTGTGGTATAGCAACACTCTCGAACCCCTTTCCTCTTCGGGAATCAGAGTGGGCAGGTTCTCCTTATACCGTGGATCGAGCAGTGTGTACACCCAGTAATCCGTAGTGGCCAGAATGCGTGCAACGCGAGGGTCACGAGAAAGGCATCCTAACATGAAGTCAGCCATGTGTGCCAGGGTACCTGTACGCAACACATGGCTGTCTTCACTAGGAAGATCACTTTCAGGATCCTCCTCCTCCTCCTCCTCCTCAGGCCATACACGCTGAAAGGATGACAGGCAATCAGCCGGTGTACCGTCAGCAGCGGGCCAAGCTGTCTCTTCCCCCTCCTCCTCATCCTCCTCCTCCTCCTGTACGCGCTGTGAAATAGACAGGAGGGTGCCCTGACTATCCAGCGGCATACTGTCTTCCCCCGCCCCCGTTTCCGAGCGCAAAGCAGCTGCCTTTATGGTTTGCAGGGAATTTCTCAAGATGCATAGCAGAGGAATGGTGACGCTAATGATTGTAGCATCGCCGCTCACCACCTGGGTAGACTCCTCAAAATTACCAAGGACATGGCAGATGTCTGCCAACCAGGCCCACTCTTCTGAAAGGAATTGAGGAGGCTGACTCCCACTGCGCCGCCCATGTTGGAGTTGGTATTCGACTATAGCTCTACGCTGTTCATAGAGCCTGGCCAACATGTGGAGCGTAGAGTTCCACCGTGTGGGCACGTCGCACAGCAGTCGGTGCACTGGCAGCTTAAAGTGATGTTGCAGGGTGCGCAGGGTGGCAGCGTCCGTGTGGGACTTGCGGAAATGTGCGCAGAGCCGGCGCGCCTTTACGAGCAGGTCTGACAAGCGTGGGTAGCTTTTCAGAAACCGCTGAACCACCAAATTAAAGACGTGGGCCAGGCATGGCACGTGCGTGAGGCTGCCGAGCTGCAGAGCCGCCACCAGGTTACGGCCGTTGTCACACACGACCATGCCCGGTTGGAGGCTCAGCGGCGCAAGCCAGCGGTCGGTCTGCTGTGTCAGACCCTGCAGCAGTTCGTGGGCCGTGTGCCTCTTATCGCCTAAGCTGAGTAGTTTCAGCACGGCCTGCTGACGCTTGCCCACCGCTGTGCTGCCACACCGCGCGACACCGACTGCTGGCGACATGCTGCTGCTAACACATCTTGATTGTGAGACAGAGGAGGAGGAGGAGGAGGAGGGTGCTTTAGTGGAGGAAGCATACACCTCCGCAGATACCACCACCGAGCTGGGGCCCGCAATTCTGGGGGTGGGTAGGACGTGAGCGGTCCCAGGCTCTGACTCTGTCCCAGCCTCCACTAAATTCACCCAATGTGCCGTCAGGGAGATGTAGTGGCCCTGCCCGCCTGTGCTTGTCCACGTGTCCGTAGTTAAGTGGACCGTGGCAGTAACCGCGTTGGTGAGGGCGCGCACAATGTTGCGGGAGACGTGGTCGTGCAGGGCTGGGACGGCACATCGGGAAAAGTAGTGGCGACTGGGAACTGAGTAGCGCGGGGCCGCCGCCTCCATGATACTTTTTAAGGACTCCGTTTCCACAACCCTATACGGCAGCATCTCAAGGCTGATGAATTTTGCGATGCGGACGGTTAACGTTTGAGCGTGCGGGTGCGTGGCGGCGTACTTGCGCTTGCGCTCGAACACTTGCGCAAGCGACGGCTGAACGGTGCGCTGAACTACACTGCTGGATGGGGCCGAGGACAGCGGAGATGAGGGTGTGGGTGCAGGCCATGAGGCGGTAGTGCCTGTGTCCTGAGAGGGGGGTTGCATCTCAGTGGCAGGTTGGGGCACAGGGGGAGAGGCAGGGGTGCAAACCGGAGGCGGTGAACGGCCTTTGTCCCACCTTGCGGGGTGCTTGGCCATCATATGTCTGCGCATGGTGGTGGTGGTGAGGCTGTTGGTGTTGGCTCCCCGGCTGAGCTTTGCGCGACAAAGGTTGCACACCACTGTTCGTCGGTCGTCAGGCGTCTCTGTGAAAAACTGCCAGACCTTAGAGCACCTCGGCCTCCGCAGGGTGGCATGGCGCGAGGGGGCGCTTTGGGAAACACTTGGTGGATTATTCGGTCTGGCCCTGCCTCTACCCCTGGCCACTGCACTGCCTCTTGCAACCTGCCCTGCTGATGCCCTTGACTCCCCCTCTGAAGACCTGTCCTCCTGAGTAAGCGTTGCACACCAGGTGGGGTCAGTCACCTCATCGTCCTGCTGCTCTTCCTCCGAATCCTCTGTGCGCTGCTCCCTGGGACTTACTGCCCTTACTACTACCTCACTGCAAGACAACTGTGTCTGATCGTCATCGTCCTCCTCACCCACAGAAAGTTGTTGAGACAGTTGGCGGAAGTCCCCAGCCTCTTCCCCCGGACCCCGGGAACTTTCGAATGGTTGGGCATCAGTGACGATAAACTCCTCTGGTGGGAGAGGAACCGCTGCTGCCCAATCTAAGCAGGGGCCCGAGAACAGTTCCTGGGAGTGTTCCCGCTCCTGAGCAGGTGTCATTGTAGTGGA
This sequence comes from Eleutherodactylus coqui, assembly GCF_035609145.1. NCBI lineage: Eukaryota > Metazoa > Chordata > Amphibia > Anura > Eleutherodactylidae > Eleutherodactylus > Eleutherodactylus coqui. The sequence goes on from NC_089838.1 coordinate 33,419,078, forward strand.
GTGAGGAGGCTGGGAGGAAGGAGGAGCAGCAGACAGAGGATTCGGATTGGCAGCAGTGGACGGCGCAGAACTGCGGGTAGACGATAGGTTGCTCGAAGCACTTTCTGCCATCCAGGACAGGACCTGCTCACACTGCTCATTTTCTAATAACCGTCTCCCGCGTGGACCCATTAATTGGGCGATGAATGTGGGGACGCCAGAAACGTGCCTCTCTCCTAATCGCGCAGCAGACAGCTGCGACACACCTGGATCAGGAGCTTGGCCTGTGCCCACACCCTCACTTGGCCCTCCGCGTCCTCGGCCACGTCCACGTCCACGTCCTCTAGGCTTACCCCTACCCCTCAGCATGCTGTATTACCAGTGATTAGATTTCCCAGGCAGGAAATAAATTGGCGCAAGACTGCAGGCCAAATATAATTTTTGCCCTTTTTGGAAAACGAAAGGCCCCACTGCCTCTAGTGAATGAATTATCTAAGTTTAATAACTGCGCTGTGTCCCTGCTTATGTGTCACAGAACGTGAGGGTAGCAGAGTTATTAACTGTGGCAGAGCAGGTATTTTTTTTTCCCAATTAAGGAAAGCAAATGGCGAAGCCAGCAGTAAAGCGTAGCTGGCTGCGTATGATTTAGCAATGTTTTTCACGCAGCTCACACGTCTCCACAGGCGTAAGGACGGACACAGGCTGGACAAATAGATTTCTTTTCAGTTTTTTCCCACCAACAGGCAGCACTGCGTATATTCAATGAACCTGCGAAGTTTAATAACTGCGCTGTGTCCCTGCTTATGTGTCACAGAACGTGAGGGTAGCAGAGTTATTAACTGTGGCAGAGCAGGTATTTTTTTTCCCAATTAAGGAAAGCAAATGGCGAAGCCAGCAGTAAAGCGTAGCTGGCTGCGTATGATTTAGCAATGTTTTTCACGCAGCTCACACGTCTCCACAGGCGTAAGGACGGACACAGGCTGGACAAATAGATTTCTTTTCAGTTTTTTCCCACCAACAGGCAGCACTGCGTATATTCAATGAACCTGCGAAGTTTAATAACTGCGCTGTGTCCCTGCTTATGTGTCACAGAACGTGAGGGTAGCAGAGTTATTAACTGTGGCAGAGCAGGTATTTTTTTTCCCAATTAAGGAAAGCAAATGGCGAAGCCAGCAGTAAAGCGTAGCTGGCTGCGTATGATTTAGCAATGTTTTTCACGCAGCTCACACGTCTCCACAGGCGTAAGGACGGACACAGGCTGGACAAATAGATTTCTTTTCAGTTTTTTCCCACCAACAGGCAGCACTGCGTATATTCAATGAACCTGCGAAGTTTAATAACTGCGCTGTGTCCCTGCTTATGTGTCACAGAACGTGAGGGTAGCAGAGTTATTATAACTCTTGGAGAGCAGGTATTTTTTTTCCCAATTAAGGAAAGCAAATGGCGAAGCCAGCAGTAAAGCGTAGCTGGCTGCGTATGATTTAGCAATGTTTTTCACGCAGCTCACACGTCTCCACAGGCGTAAGGACGGACACAGGCTGGACAAATAGATTTCTTTTCAGTTTTTTCCCACCAACAGGCAGCACTGCGTATATTCAATGAACCTGCGAAGTTTAATAACTGCGCTGTGTCCCTGCTTATGTGTCACAGAACGTGAGGGTAGCAGAGTTATTATAACTCTTGGAGAGCAGGTATTTTTTTTCCCAATTAAGGAAAGCAAATGGCGAAGCCAGCAGTAAAGCGTAGCTGGCTGCGTATGATTTAGCAATGTGTTTCACGCAGCTCACACGTCTCCACAGGCGTAAGGACGGACACAGGCTGGACAAATAGATTTCTTTTCAGTTTTTTCCCACCAACAGGCAGCACTGCGTATATTCAATGAACCTGCGAAGTTTAATAACTGCGCTGTGTCCCTGCTTATGTGTCACAGAACGTGAGGGTAGCAGAGTTATTATAACTCTTGGAGAGCAGGTATTTTTTTTCCCAATTAAGGAAAGCAAATGGCGAACCCAGCAGTAAACCGTAGCTGGCTGCGTATGATTTAGCAATGTTTTTCACGCAGCTCACACGTCTCCACAGGCGTAAGGACGGACACAGGCTGGACAAATAGATTTCTTTTCAGTTTTTTCCCACCAACAGGCAGCACTGCGTATATTCAATGAACCTGAGAAGTTTAATAACTGCGCTGTGTCCCTGCTTATGTGTCACAGAACGTGAGGGTAGCAGAGTTATTAACTGTGGCAGAGCAGGTATTTTTTTTCCCAATTAAGGAAAGCAAATGGCGAAGCCAGCAGTAAAGCGTAGCTGGGTGCGTATGATTTAGCAATGTTTTTCACGCAGCTCACACGTGTCCACAGGCGTTAGGACGGACAGAGGCTGGACAAATAGATTTGTTTTCAGGTTTTTCCCACCAACAGGCAGCACTGCGTATATTCTATGAATAATAACTGTGTTGTGGCCCTGCCTATACAATTCTTTCCCTGCAGTATCAATGGAGGGTGGAATGCTCTGCAGAGGCGATTTTGAGAAGCCCAAAAAAAATGCAGCACAGCCAACAGCAGCCTGGACAGTACTGCACACGGATAAATATGGCCCTAGAAAGGACCGTTGAGGTTCTTGAAGGCTACACTCACTCCTAACACTCTCCCTGCCTATGCAGCACTTCTGTCCCTAATGCCAGGTGCAACGGTCTGCAGAGGCGACTTTGAGAAAAAAAAAAATCCCACTGCTAACAGCAGCCAACACACAGCTATCAGTGGCCCTAATAAGGACCTTTGGGGGGTCTTGAAGCCTACACTAACTACCAATTCTTTCCCTACAGCAGCTCCGGTATAAACAGCACTGTCCCTCATCTAACTCACACCGCATCTGAGGCGAGCCGCGGGAGGGGCCGACTTTTATATTAGGCGAACACCTGATCTCGCCAGCCACTCACAGCAGGGGGGTGGTATAGGGCTTAAACGTTGCAGGGGGAAGTTGTAATGCCTTCCCTGTCTTTCAATTGGCCAGAAAAGCGCGCTAACGTCTCAGGGAAGGAAGTGAAAGTAACCAGAACACCGCATGGTGTTCGTCACGAATAACGAACATCCCGAACACCCTAATATTCGCACGAATATCAAGCTCGGACGAACGCGTTCGCTCATCTCTAGTTATATCCTTGAAAAGTGTATGTATATATATATATATATATATATATATATATATATATATGAAAAAAGGCTGTTTGAAGAAATTTTGGGCAGCTGATCTGATACATATAATAGATAGTTCATATTGAGTGCTGCTTGATTTGCGGCATTATAGAAATTTTGATTGGATTTACAGAGGGTGGGGGAGAAAGGTGAGAAGGTAGAGTAGAGTTAGGTGTGTTTTTTTTTTTGTTTGTATGTGTAAGTTTTTTTTGTTGATTATGAAGATTATGATTTGTTTAAATATTAGAGATGAGCGAGCACCAAAATGCTCGGGTGCTCGTTACTCGAGACGAACTTTTCGCGATGCTCGAGGGTTCGTTTCGAGTAACGAACCCCATTGAAGTCAATGGGCGACCCGAGCATTTTTGTATATCGCCGATGCTCGCTAAGGTTTTCATTTGTGAAAATCTGGACAATTCAAGAAAGTGATGGGAGCGACACAGCAACGGATAGGGCAGGCGAGGGGCTACATGTTGGGCTGCATCTCAAGTTCCCAGGTCCCACTATTAAGCCACAATAGCGGCAAGAGTGCCCCCCCCTCCCCCTCCCAACAAATTTTACTTCTGAAAAACCCTCATTAGCAAGGCATACCTTAGCTAAGCACCACACTACCTCCAACAAAGCACAATCACTGCCTCCATGACACTCCACTGCCACTTCTCCTGGGTTACATGCTGCCCAACCCCCCCGCACGACCCAGTGTCCACAGCACACACCAAAGTGTCCCTGGGCAGCCTTCAGCTGCCCTCATGCCACACGCTGTGCTCATAGCCACACCACCCTCATGACTATTTATAAGTGCGTCTGCCATGAGGAGGAACCGCAGGCACACACTGCAGAGGGTTGGCACGGCCAGGCAGCGACCCTCTTTAAAAGGGGTGGGGCGATAGCCCATAATGCTGTACAGAAGCAATGAGAAATCCAATCCTGTGCCACCTCCATCAGGAGCTGCAAACGTGGGCATAGCAATGGGGAACCCATGTGCCACACACTATTCATTCTGTCAAGGTGTCTGCATGCCCCAGTCAGACCGGGGTTTTTAATACATAGACACTGGCAGGTACAAATCCCTAATGTGAAGTCCCTGTGGACCCACAGCATGGGTGGCTCCCTGGAACCCACCGGCGGTACATAAATATATCCCATTGCAGTGCCCATCACAGCTGAGGTAACGTCAGGTTTAATGCAGGTCGGCTTCGGCCCACACTGCATGCCCCAGTCAGACTGGGGCTCTTTAGAAGTGGACACATGCAGTTACAACTCCATGTGGACCGACAGCATGGGTGGCTCCCTGGAACCCACCGGCGGTACATAAATATATCCCATTGCAGTGCCCAGCACAGCTGAGGTAACGTCAGCTTTAATGCAGGTGAGCTAAAAATTACTAGGATTACAATGTAGGTGAGGGCCCCAAAACATTGGTGTACCAACAGTACAAATGTACTTCAGAAAAATTGCCCATGCCCAACCAAGAGGGCAGGTGAAACCCATTAATCGCTTTGGTTAATGTGGCTTAATTGGTAACTAGGCCTGTAGGCAGCCCAGTTAAAATAAAAATTGGTTGAGGTGCAAGTTTCAACGCTTTACTGAATTGAGAATTGAAACGTATAAACATTGTTTACAAAAGTTATATGACTGAGCCTTGTGGGCCTAAGAAAAATTGCCCGTTCGGCGTGATTATGTGAGGTTTCAGGAGGAGGAGCAGGAGGAGGAGGATGAATATAATACACAGATTGATGAAGCTAAAAGGTCCCCGTTTTTTATGGTGATACAGAACGATGCTTCCATCCGCGGGTGCAGCCTACGTATAGTTTAGGTATCGCTACTGTCCACTGGTGGAGAAGAGAAGTCTGGGGAAATCCAGGCTTTGTTCATCTTGATGAGTGTTAGCCTGTCGGCACTGTCGGTTGACAGGCGGGTACGCTTATCCGTGATGATTCCCCCAGCCGCACTAAACACCCTCTCTGACAAGACGCTAGCCGCAGGACAAGCAAGCACCTCGAGGGCATACAGCGCGAGTTCAGGCCACGTGTCCAGCTATGATACCCAGTAGTTGTAGGGGGCAGAGGCGTCACGGAGGACGGTCATGCAATTGGCTACGTACTCCCTCACCATCCTTTTACAGTGCTCCCGCCGACTCAGCCTTGACTGGGGAGCGGTGACACAGTCTTGCTGGGGAGCCAGAAAGCTGTCAAAGGCCTTAGATAGTGTTCCCCTGCCTGTGCTGTACATGCTGCCTGATATCCGCGCCTCCCCTGCTACCTGGCCCTCGGAACTGCGCCTTCGGCCACTAGTGTTGTAGGATGGGAATTTTACGCTCAGTTTGTCCGCCAGGGTCCTGTGGTATAGCATCACTCTCGAACCCCTTTCCTCTTCGAGTATGAGAGTGGAAAGGTTCTCCTTATACCGTGGGTCGAGCAGTGTGTACACCCAGTAATCCGTAGTGGCCAGAATGCGTGTAACGCAAGGGTCATGAGAAAGGCATCCTAACATGAAGTCAGCCATGTGTACCAGGGTACCTGTACGCAACACATGGCTGTCCTCACTCGGAAGATCACTTTCAGGATCCTCCTCCTCCTCCTCATCCTCAGGCCATACACGCTGAAAGGATGACAGGCAAGCAGCATGGGTACCCTCAGCAGTGGGCCAAGCTGTCTCTTCCCCCTCCTCCTCATGCTCCTCCCCCTCCTTCTCCTCCTCAACGCGCTGAGATATAGACATAAGGGTTCTCTGACTATCCAGCGACATGCTGTCTTCCCCCGCCTCCGTTTCCGAGAGCAAATCGTCTGCCTTTATGCTTTGCAGGGAACTTCTCAAGAGACATAGCAGAGGAATGGTGACGCTAATGATTGCAGCATCGCCGCTCACCATCTGGGTAGACTCCTCAAAGTTTCCAAGGACCTGGCAGATGTCTGCCAACCAGGCCCACTCTTCTGTAAAGAATTGAGGAGGCTGACTCCCACTACGCCGCCCATGTTGGAGTTGGTATTCCACTATAGCTCTACGCTGCTCATAGAGCCTGGCCAACATGTGGAGCGTAGAGTTCCACCATGTGGGCACGTCGCACAGCAGTCGGTGCACTGGCAGATTAAACCGATGTTGCATGGTGCGCAGGGTGGCAGCGTCCGTGTGGGACTTACGGAAATGTGCGCTGAGCCGGCGCACCTTTCCGAGCAGGTCTGACAAGCGTGGGTAGCTTTTCAGAAACCGCTGAACCACCAAATTAAAGACGTGGGCCAGGCATGGCACGTGCGTGAGGCTGCGGAGCTGCAGAGCCACCACCAGGTTACGGCCGTTGTCACACACGACCATGCCCGGTTGGAGACTCAGCAGCGAAAACCAGCGGTCGGTCTGCTCTGTCAGACCCTGCAGCAGTTCGTGGGCCGTGTGCCTCCTATCTCCTAAGCTGAGTAGTTTCAGCACGGCCTGCTGACGCTTGGCCACCGCTGTTCTGCCACGCCACGCGACACCGACTGCTGGCGACGTGCTGCTGCTGCTGACACATCTTGATTGCGAGACAGAGGTTGCGTAGGAGGAGGAGGGTGGTTTAGTGGAGGAAGCATACACCGCCGCAGATACCAGCACCGAGCTGAGGCCCGCAATTCTGGGGGTGGGTAGGACGTGAGCGGTCCCAGGCTCTGACTCGGTCCCAGCCTCCACTAAATTCACCCAATGTGCCGTCAGGGAGATATAGTGGCCCTGTCCGCCTGTGCTTGTCCACGTGTCCGTTGTTAAGTGGACCTTGGCAGTAACCGCGTTGGTGAGGGCACGTACAATGTTGCGGGAGATGTGGTCATGCAGGGCTGGGACGGCACATCGGGGAAAGTAGTGGCGACTGGGAACCGAGTAGCGCGGGGCCGCCGCCATCATGTTTTTGAAAGCCTCCGTTTCCACAAGCCTATACGGCAGCATCTCAAGGCTGATCAATTTGGCTATGTGCACGTTTAACGCTTGAGCGTGCGGGTGCGTGGCGTCGTACTTGCGCTTGCGCTCAAACACTTGCGCTAGCGACGGCTGGACGCTGCGCTGAGAGACATTGGTGGAAGGGGCCGAGGACAGCGGAGGTGAGGGTGTGGGTGCAGGCCGGGAGACGGTAGTGCCTGTGTCCTGAAAGGGGGGTTGGATCTCAGTGGCAGGTTGGGGCACAGGGGGAGAGGCAGTGGTGCAAACCGGAGGCGGTGAACGGCCTTCGTCCCACCTTGTGGGGTGCTTGGCCATCATATGTCTGCGCATGCTGGTGGTGGTGAGACTGGTGGTGGTGGCTCCGCGGCTGATCTTGGCGCGACAAACCTTGCACACCACAGTTCGTCGGTCGTCTGCACTCTCAGTGAAAAACTGCCACACCTTCGAGCACCTCGGCCTCTGCAGGGTGGCATGGTGCGAGGGGGTGCTTTGGGAAACAGTTGGTGGATTATTTGGTCTGGCCCTGCCTCTACCCCTGGCCACCGCACTGCCTCTTCCAACCTGTCCTGCTGCTGCACTTGCCTCCCCCTCTGAAGACCTGTCCTCAGTAGGCTTAGCAAACCAGGTGGGGTCAGTCACCTCATCGTCCTGCTGCTCTTCCTCCGAATCTTCTGTGCGCTCCTCCCTCGGACTTACTGCAATTACTACTACCTGAGTAATAGACAACTGTGTCTCATCGTCGTTGTCCTCCTCATCCACTGAAAGCTCTTGAGACAGTTGCCGGAAGTCCCCAGCCTCATCCCCCGGACCCCGGGAACTTTCCAAAGGTTGGGCATCGGTCACGACAAACTCCTCCGGTGGGAGAGGAACCATTGCTGCCCATTCTGGGCAGGGGCCCGAGTACATTTCCTGGGAGTCTGCCTGCTCCTCAGAATGTATCATTGTAATGGAGTGAGGAGGCTGGGAGGAAGGAGGAGCAGCAGCCAGAGGATTCTGAGTTGCAGCAGTGGACGGCGTAGCACTCTGGGTGGTCGATAGATTGCTGGATGCACTTTCTGCCATCCACGACAGGACCTGCTCACACTGCTCATTTTCTAATAAAGGTCTACCGCGTGGACCCATTAATTGTGAGATTAATCTGGGGACGCCAGAAACGTGCCTCTCTCCTAATCTCGCAGCAGTCGGCTGCGATACACCTGGATCAGGAGCTCGACCTGTGCCCACACCCTGACTTGGGCCTCCGCATCCTCGCTCGCGTCCACATCCTCTAGGCCTACCCCTACCCCTCAGCATGCTGTATTACCAGTAATGCAGAAACAGAACGCTGTAATTAAATGTGCCGCTTATTGGCCTGTGGTTGGAGGCTGACTTCGCTTACGGAACGCACAGCAGAGCCAGGAAAGAATTTTGCGCAAACCTGTAGTGAGACATAGGTGCGTATGACTGAGCTAGTGGAATTCACAGTGCAGAAGCAGTCAAGTGTCCAAAGGCCACTAGTAGGCCTTAAGTATTTTGCTTCTATTTTTTTAAAGGCTGAGCTGAGACAGCAGACAGATACTGTAGGCAGCGTATATATGTATACTGTTTCCCTCTGGACGGGATGACGGCGGTGATGTAATGGGCAAGGCAGCGCCAGGAAACAATTTTGCGCAAGCCTGCTGTAACACTTAGCTGCGTATTAATTAGGACTACTACCCCCAGCAGAGACGCAGTACGCTCAAGACGGTCACAGGCAGCCCAAAGATAGTATTTTTCCCAAATTTGTTTGAAAAAGCCCACTGCCTATATAGACAGTATATCTCTTTCACCTTTCCCACTGTCCCTGCCTCACCAGTACTGGCCCTATACTCTGTACAATGACTGCAGACTGAGGACGCAATGCTCTGCACGCCCGATATACAAAAAAAAAAAATTGTGCAACACTGCTCACAGCAGCCTCAACAGTACTGCACACGGTCAGATGTGGCCCTAAGAAGGACCGTTGGGGTTCTTCAAGCCTAGAATAACTCCTGACGCTCTCCCTATAGCAGCAGCAGCATCAGCAGCACTGTTCCTGATCTATGTCAGAATGCATCTGTGGCGTGCCGCGGGAGGGGCAGATTTTAATACTCGGGTGTCACCTGATCTCCCAAGCCACTCACTGCAGGGGGGTGGTATAGGGCTGGAACGTCGCAGGAGGAAGTTGCATTGCCTTCCATGTCTTTCTATTGGCCAGAAAAGCGCGCTAATGTCTCAGAGATGAAAGTGAAAGTAACTCGAACATCGCGTGGTGCTCGTCTCGAGTAACGAGCATCTCGAACACTCTAATACTCGAACGAGCATCACGCTCGGACGAGTACGTTTGCTCATCTCTATTTAATACCGATAAATATAAGATTATGCACATGGGCATGAAAAATTCATGTCACCATTACACACTAAATGGGAAACCACTATCCCAAACTGACAAGGAAAAGGACTTGGAGATTTTAATTAACTGTAAACTCAATTGGAGCAACCAGTGTCAGGCAGCTGTGGCCAAGAAAATAGGATCATAGGGTGCATCAAAAGAGGTCTAGACTCGGCTCATGATGAGAAAATTGTTCTTCCTCTTTACAAGTCACAGGTCAGACCACAAATGGAATATTGTGGACAGTTTTGGGCAACAGTACTCAAGAAGGACATAACAGAGCTTGAGCAGGTGCAAAGATGGGCATCTAAATTAATAAATGTGATTGGTGGACTACAATACCCAGAGAGGTTATGAAAATCATGGTTATTTTATTTAGAAAATAATGGCCTAGGTGTGATCTAATAACTATGTATAAATATATCAGGGGACAATACAGAAACCTCCCCAATAGAGATGAGCGAGTATTCTCGCTAAGGCTAACTACTCGAGTCAGTAGTGCCTTAGCTGAGTATCCTCCCGCTCGTCTATAAAGATTCGGCTGCCGATGCCGGTGACAGGTGAGTTGCGGCAGTGAGAAGGGGGGAGCGGGGGGGGAGAGAGGGAGAGAGAGAACTCCCCTCCGTTCCTCCCCGCTTTCCCCCGACGCCCCCTGAATCTTTAGAGACGAGCGGGAGGATACTCGGCTAAGGCACTACTCACTCGAGTAGTTAGCCTTAGCGAGTATACTCGCTCATCTCTACTCCCCAATCATCTATTTATACCAAGGACTGTGACTGCAACAAGAAGGCATCCTCTATGTCCAGAGGAAAGACGATTTCTACACCAGAATAGAAGGGGGTTCTGCCTAAGGGCACGATGATGGTGAACTCACTAAAGTTCAAGATGAGCCTGAACGCCTTTCTTGAGTGTAACAATATTATATGTTACAGTTACTATTACTTCTGAAGGATTGTTTATTCAAGGAGTTATTCCGATTCCCAGATTGCAGTTATTTCATTTAAAAGGAAATAAAAAATGTCGAAAACCATGTCAAAATATGGAACCCTTGAATACAACCCAATGTCAACATTACTTTTGATCCATACAGCCTTCATCTTGTACAAAGATGTAATACAGCACCTGTAGTAGTGCTTGGGAGCCTACTGTACACTCCAATGCACTAGTGGACAATATGGACCTATGCACTACGAATGAGAGCCTGTTTTTTATCCTATTATGATTTTATTAGCCCCCATCTTTGCTCCTTACTATTGGATGTAGATATTATTTATTTTACTGAAGCTGCAAATCCTTTGTAACTTTGTGTAACTATGACTATTTGTTCAACTAATAAGAGTATCAGGAGATTGACTTAGAAAACTTTCCTGTACAATTACAGGTAATTACAATACACTGGAAGAGTGCTGCAGTTCTCGTTTACATGATTGTATCTCTGCTGATTTCTTTTCCTTGTGGTATCACCTTTTCTGTCTCTCACCATCGCAAAGCAAACCAGTTAAGCGAAGAATTAGAAATTATTTTTAGATTGAGAAGACAAGTGTTGCTTTCTTAAGAATTGTATTCAGTCCCACGTTTTACCTTTAATTATGTATCTGTAACCAATTTAGAAGGAAAGCCAATTTAAAAAGCATGTGATTAATGGCCCACACATTTTCACAGGCACTTAATTTAAATGTCTATATAATATATAAACCTAATTTGAATCTACTCTTCTTGTTTTCCTATCTGTTTGCCCCAAGTGGAGGGATTGAAGATAAAAGTTTTAAGAAACTGTTAACACAATATAGTAGATTATTATTTTTTATTTAAATTTGTTTTGGCAAATTATTGTTTGGAGTGAAGCAATTTAAGGCATACCTTTCCCTTACATTTACCCATGAATTCACCCTTTCCAATCCACTGTCTGACGTCTGAAGACATTCTGTTTGAAGGCTGTACAGCTCCGATGTCGGAATATGTCCGGCAGGGTATTCTTACTGTATATTACTGGCCGCTCTGTTGTCAGGGGCCTTTCCAGCATGTCCCATACCGCAGTACTGGCTCTAGCCAGAAGATGGCACCATTGTATAATGGCAGAAAGAGAAAACTCCCCTAGGAAACCCTGAATCCAAAATTGGATTGCAAAGGGTAAAAAAATGTATGAAAATATCATAAAATTTATACCATATCCATTTTCCCCGGGTATACCTGGCTATTGTATAAATTGTTATTATACCATAGATTACACTCACAGAAGTGGAACTTTTATTGTCCTCAATGCTGACTTTTTTTTCAAATTTTACTATATATACATTATATTATGCTAAGTGAATGGAGAAGCCTAAGTGCCACAGCACAAGATAAACATGACACCGAGTCTTTAGCAATTCTCCTTAACTTCACCGTTAGGCGTTATTCACAAGAGCATTGTCTCGCAGCTATTAGCCACCAGAAAACGTTGATGGAAAATCGCGGCTGTGTAAAGCATTAGATTCCAATGAATTCATTTACCTGGGTGATTTTCAGCCGCAATTTTAGGTGCGTCACAAGATAGGCCATGACCTAACTATTGATAAAAATCGCAGGGAGGTCCCATAGATTCCTATGGGAGCTGAAAGAAAGGGAGGGGGAGGGAGTTTACCTTCTCCGGCACTCGTTAAAGGAGACAGCTATTTAAGCTAAATAGTGCCATTCTGCCAACTGCTCTGCAGCGTTCTTTTCACATGATGTGGCCACGTGAATGGACGAGAAAACACTAATTCCTTTTGGAATTAGATCACAGCAATACAGCGTTGCCCCAATTCTCTGACACAATGCAACCTGCGTGAAAACGCATCACTCGTGTGAAAGAGGCCTTTAAAAGGGATATCCAGAGAAATAAAATAATTCGTTATCACTGCCCAATTGAAAATTACTCTTAATTACCAATATACACTTTCATTATGAAAATGGCATTGATGTCTCCCTATCTATACTCCAGTCTTGGGTCGAAGCATGTCTATTTCCACTTTTATTCTAACAACAAAGAGTACCTCCCCCCGATTACCTGTGTCATGGATGTGTTTAGGGGGTTAGCAATCAGGCTCATTTCAATAACTAAGCCAGCCCCCTTCTCTGTCACGGCCTATTTAGAATGAAGGAAAGGATCTGGCTTAAGATACCATTACACTGGGCAATTATAGCCCAAATAATCACTGGAAACAGCAATTTTTGACTATAGTTGTCCCATGTTCACAAGGCCACCAACAGGGCACTGAGTGAGAAATCACTCATTTGTCTGAGTCACTTGTTTTTTACATAAAAGTGCCCTGTTGGGGGCCTTGTGTACACGGGATAACTATAGTTGTTTATTAAGAGCCTTGTGTGGTGCAAAGTGTTAAGGCAGCAGAAATGCAGTCCTAAGCTCTCGCTCATGACCTGAAGGTTGTGGGTTCAATCCAAAATTGGTTTAGGTAGTCGGCTCAAGGTTGACTCTCAGCCTTCCATCCTTCTGAGGTTGGTAAAATGAGTACCCAGCTTCAAAAAAAACTGGGGATTGCAATGGCAAGCCACCCTGCAAAAACAGTCTACCAAGAAACTGTCACGATGTGACGTTATCCTAGGAGTCAGTCATGACTTGTTGCTTGCACCGGGGGACTTTACCTACCTAAGTCACTTGTTTTTAGGCACACCTAAAAACCAAGTGACTATCAACACTTGTAAACAGACAGTAGTTCATCTATGAAGGTTTGCTATAAATGGAGGCAGGCAGCAGGAAAAGATCTACAGCATGCTGCATTTCTATTCAGTGTTTGAAAGAACAGAAACAATAGTTTTTGGGATGGCTATGGAGCACTTATGCACCCAATAGTCATCCCATGTAAAGATACTTTTAGATACTATGATAAGCCCGACTGCTATCCCTCTTCATATTCATGAAGGAGGGGCAAAGCGCCCTCCTGTCTCTGAACAAGTATGGAAGTAGTGAAACTGGTACTGACGATTACAAAGACATATTGGGAGTTATTTTCATTTGAGGAACAGAAAACAACTTTGTATTTCCCCAGATAACCCCTTTGGATCTCTCTCTCAAAGGTGTGGACTTTTCTGATCAGATTCCCAGGTCATGACTCCTGGAATAGTCAATCTTTGATTGACAAAAAATGCACTGCTAATTGTGTGCAAAAGATATGTCAAAAAATATGTAGATAACACAATAAGTTTTCAGAGCCTCTCAGAAGTACAACCACAATTTTGAAGAAATTGGAATGCTGTGTGAGATATAAATAAATGTAAAGAGAAAAAGAATGCAATGACTTGGAAATCTCATATAACCATAGTTTATTGACAATTGAACATAGAATTCATGTCAGAAGGTGGAAGGGAGACATTTTTCATCTTCATTTAAAAAATGTAACTCATTTAGAAATTGATGGCAACAACACGTCTCCAGAAAGTTGGGCCATGGCCATGACTACCATTGTGTAGCATTCCCTCTTTTTTTTGCAACAGTCAGTAAACATCTTGGAAGACTAATTACTGGAGTTTTGGGAGAGGAATGTTGTTCTATTCTTGTCTGATGTAGGATTCTAGCTGCTCAACAGTCTTGGGTCTTTTTTGCCAGATTTTTTTGTTTCATAGTGTGCCAAATGTCTTCTACTAATGAAAGATCTGGACTGCAGGTGGCCAGTTTATCACCTGGACTCTTCTTCTGTGAAGCCATGCTGTTGTGATGGATGCAATATGGGGTTTAGCATTTTCTTGATGAAATCCGTAAGCCCTTCCCTGAAAGTGACATTATCTGCATTAAGTATATGTTGTTCTAAAACCCATATATACTACTCGGCATTAATAGCTTATCAAGATGTGTGAGCTGTCCATGCCATAGGCACTAATACAACCTCATACAATCAGAGATGCAAGTTTTTGAACTGTGCACCAATAACAAGCTAGATAGTCCCTCTCATCTGACAACAGAACAGTTTTCCATTTTAAATTAACTTTGGGCCAGAGAAGACATTGGCATTTCTAGATTGCGTTGATTTATATCTTCTTCTTTCTATGATTCAGCTCTAACTGTATTTGTGGATTTCACGGCAAATTGAGTTGAGTCACATTATTATGACTACCAGATGATATTCAGAATAACCACACTGAACCACAGAATAAGGATAAAGTAGCACTTTCACAGCACAGTGAATGGATTCCCAACATAAAAATAAAACAAATTTCAGAATTGCATTTATTTTTAACAGCTTGTCTCTAAAAAATCCAATAAAAAAATATCCAAAATATTTTCTGCACCCCAATATGGTACCAATCAAACCTCAACTTATCCTGCAAAAAAAAACAAGCCCTCACACAGCATCCTAGATAGAAAATACAAAAAATGATGGTTCCATGAATAACTCAAAGAAAACGTGTCCCAATAAAAGGGAAGCCTCAAAGTCCACAAGGTGCTCAGTGGTTTCTAAAGCATGTGTTTTATTCATGTTACACACTAGGGCTACATGTGAGATATTTTTAAAAAGTGCATACACAGGATTTTGATTATCTGCAAACCTCTGTTATGTTACAGAAAAAGGATTAATAAAATTGAAACTCTGCTGACCTTGTATGACATGCTTTCCATAGGAGAACTATGGAAAGCACAACCCGATGTCCACCAGCAGAGAATCATAGTGATTCTCCGATCGTGGGATTTAAATCGCGGCATGCAGCGATTTCTCGCGATTCTCTGCAGTGAACCTATCTATCTGATAGGCTCATCACGGAGACCTGTCAGTGCTCCCCCCTTCTCCCCCACGGCTTGGACAGTGGGCCTTACTTTAGCTTCTTTGAAAGACCTAAAGAATTTAAGGATTTTGTAAAAGTGGTTTTGAAAATGTTGAGGGGTGCACTTTTTGAAATGGGGTGATTTATGGGGGGTTCTAGTATGCCTCTCAAAGTCACTTTAGACCTGAATTGGTCCCTTAAAAAATAGGTTTGGGATATTTTCCCCAAAATTAGAAAAACTGAACCTATACTTACATGCTTTCTCACGTTCACGAAAGAAAATATTCAAAATGGTCATAGAATCATAGAATGGTAGAGTTGGAAGGGACCTCCAGGGTCATACCCAAGTCTTTTTCACATGTACTGCTGCTTAGCCCAATTCCTCCAATTTCGTATGTGCTTTTTTCATTTTTCTTGCCGAGATGTAGGACTTTGCATTTCTCCTTGCTAAATATTATTCTGTTGGTCGCTGTCCACTGTTCAAACTTTTCTAGATCTTTTTGAATTCTGTCTCTCTTCCCTAGTGTTAGCTATTAGAGATGAGCGAGCGTACTCGCTAAGGCAAACTACTCGAGCGAGTAGTGCCTTATGTGAGTACCTGCCCACTCATCTCAAAAGATTTGGGTGCCGGCGGGGAAGAGCAGTGAGTTGCGGGAGTGAGCAGGGAGGAGCGGGAAGGAGAGAGTGAGAGTGAGATCTCCCCCGAACGAATGGGCTTTGAAAATCTCATTTTACAATATTTCCCAACCTTCCTGGACATTTCTGTCCTAAAGAACATCCAGCCATTGGATCCTTACGACCTTCTTTCTGAGTTCATTAAAATCTGCCTTTCTGAAATCCCACCTTGAGGTCTGAGTTTTCTTAATCCTTTCTTCCCTTTTTATCCAAAATTGAAGGATAGCATGATCACTCCCTCCTAAGGTCCCAACCACCCTTACTTCCTCAACCATTCCCTCACTGTTGGTAAGAATTAGGTCCAAGATAGCAGATCCTCTTGTTTTCTCTTCTACCTTTTGGAAGATAAAGTTGTCAGCAAGAGCGGATAAGAATTTGTTGAATCCATTACTTTTACCTGAGATTCCCAACAAATGTCTGGATAGGTGAAATCTCCCATTATCACTATGTCATGCTTTTTGGAGAGCTTGGCCATCTGATGTAGAAAGAGTTCATCCATATCTTCTGTTTGTCCAGGTGGCCTATAGTAAATGCCTACAATGGTGTCCTTTCTGTTGTTCTCTGCTTATATTCTTACTCAAACAGTTTCTACAGAACTCCCATGCTCTGAAGCTTGAATCTCTGTGGAGGGTAATGTTTTCCTAACATACAATGCGACACCTCCTCCCCTTTTTTAGGTCTGTTTCTTATAAATAAGTTGTATCCTTCAAGCCTTGTATTCCAATCATGTGTATTATTCCACCAAGTTTCCGTGATGCCTATGACATCATATTTCTCTTCCTGTGTTAGGAGCTCCAACTCTCCTTGTTTGTTTCCCATGCTCGTGGTAGCTATTCGTTCACCCAATATAACGCTCAGATAGACACGCTGCTTTAGCGCGGCGGTAGCACAGCTATCTGAACATTAAAACGGAGCTCGTGTAAGAGAGTACCTTAAATGACACATGTTAGATTTGAAAACTGAGGCCTAGTCAGGAAGATGAAAACTGTCTGCAGGAGGAAGGGGTTAAAATGCGCATGGTGTTACTTCACATTGTGATTATCCACTCTTTTTTCAAAAATCTGTAAAACTTCATTAGTTTATTTTTAATTTGGTAACTGATTGCCTGATGAATCATTATTAGTCACTATGATCGTAAGGCCAGAGACTTTACAGAAGCACATGAAAGAAACTTCAGTCGCAGGCAACATACAGAGAAGGTTTAGCGAGTATTTACCCTATTAGATTAAGAAATCTCAGTGGGGAACAGTCATTAGCATTTTAACAAATTATAGATAAATTAACAATAAAATATCATTACAATAAAAATAAAACCATCACAGAGCAAATTAAAAAAGAAAAAAACTTATGAGCCACAGCAAGTTTCAAAAGTTGTAATTTGACCCAAGAAACAAAGTAAAATTTTAAAAGAGACTGTTTCCTGGTTTTGTTATCAGTGAAATTCTAATTTCAATTAGGACTGTATTCAAGTCTCCCACTACTCATGTTCCTCTAATTTAAATGAATTTTGGATATTGGATAAAAAAATTATATAGGAACACTATGGGCCAATTCACATGGGCATATTTTCTGGCCATGTGTGGTTTATGTGTTTCATTATAATAGCCTATGAGGCTACACAAATTAGAGATTTTTCACTGATGGTCAGTGTAAAAAAAATCGCTCCATGGCCCATTCTCACCACTTTAACATGCAATGTGCAGTGTCTATGCAGATTCCAAAATTCCACACCATAGGTATGGATTTTGATGCGGTACCACAGCACTTCATCCCTTGAATTGACAATGTGAAACCTGCTGAAGGTCTTTATGAAAAACCAAGTCAAAATCCGCACCAATAGTGTAGAATTTGGCACAGTTTTTTATGTAGGGGGCGTGGCTTAGCTTCTGAGCGGCAAGGACGTGTTCCTAACAGCTCCTCAGAAAACCCTTCTGAAATACCAGAAAAGCGCAAACATCCGACCCTTATGGACATAGAAACTACCTACTCAGTGACCAAGAAGCATCCTCAACATCCTAAGAGAGCCCGGAGAGCTTCTAGGCTTTGCAAAAGGTAAAGGAATCTGTGGCCTGGTGTACTCCCCCCCCCCCCTTCCCGCCACCAACTACCTCGACTCTACAACAGTTCACCCCCGCACGGAAGACAGAAGCTGCGGCCGACCCCAGCGACATCACTCCTCATCAGGTGGATCTGCCGGGAGGCTTTTGGTGCGGATTTTCAGATGTGTAAAAGTAGCACCATTTCTGCTAAGTGTGAACATACCCTAAAGCTGCTTTCACATAGGTCATATCCACTGTAGGCTTTCAGCAATGGAAAGGCCACTGCAGATACACAGGAAACCTGCAGAGAGCGATTTATACATCTTAGGCCTTATTCACATGAGCGTTTTAGACGGCTACTTAGCTGCATAAATAGCTTGGCCGAAAATCCTGACAATCTGAAGTATTAGTTTCCAATGTATTCATTCAGATGACCGATTTTTAGCCATATAAATACATCATGCTGGAAAAAATAGGCTATACGAGACCAAAAACGATGACTGAATTTATATAGTGCCGGAAAAGATAGGTCTTGCTCTATCTTTTAGCCAAGATATGCTGCAAGCTCCCATAGACTTCTATGGAAGCTGGAAAAAAAGGAAGGGGAGGGAGTTTACCTATGGCTAATGCTCAGAAAAGAAGCTGGCTCTATTTCCTCATTTTTAAGGATTTCTGCCAACCGGGGAATTTCCATGCTGCATATTTTTTCATCAGGATGCCGCAGTTGCTTGTGTGAATGGACGAGAAAACCCTAATAAAAATTGGGACTCGATCGTGGCTTTTCTTCATTCACATGATTTTACGGCGCACATGGGCGAACATAAAAACGCATACAGTCATGTGAATGAGACCTAAATGGTACAGATTTCCTAGTGAGTTCACTGTGGAATTTAACCCTTGTATTTCAGGGGGTTCAATTCCACAACAGAAATCTGCAGCATAAATACACATGCTGCAGATTTAGAATCAGCAGCATTCGTTTTGGAAACTTTCTGCAATCTCATCTTCATGGCTTGCTCTGTAAATGCACTGTAAATGCTGTGGAATTCTTGTAGCCATTCCGCCAGCAGTGGAAATACCGCAGCCGGTATGGCCAACGTGAAGGCTGTCTAAAGTTGCTGTCCAAAGAAAAAAATTCAATGTTGCTCACCGGGTGGTCCAAAAATAAAATAAGCAATAGTTACCTCACCGCACTCCTGTTCGGCCGGTGCCTGGTACCTCCCACTTAACCCCTTTAAATTCCCTCTAGCGGTGGCTGCCGGCTGTCAGAATTTTATATATTAAAGGGGTTGTCCCGCGCCGAAACGGGTTTTTTTTTTTTCAATAGCCCCCCTGTTCGGCGCGAGACAAACCCAATGCATGGGGTTTAAAAAAACAAACGGATAGTACTTACCCGAATCCCCGCGCTCCGGTGACTTCTTACTTACCTTGTGAAGATGGCTGCCGGGATGTTCTCCCTCGGTGGACCGCAGGTCTTCTGTGCGGTCCATTGCCGATTCCAGCCTCCTGATTGGCTGGAATCGGCACACGTGATGGGGCGGAGCTACGAGGAGCAGCTCTCTGGCACGAGCGGCCCCATTCAGAAGGGAGAAGACCGGACTGCGCAAGCGCGTCTAATCGGGCGATTAGACGCTGAAAATTAGACGGCACCATGGAGACGAGGACGCTAGCAACGGAGCAGGTAAGTGAATAACTTCTGTATGGCTCATAATTAATGCACAATGTACATTACAAAGTGCATTAATATGGCCATACAGAAGTGTATACCCCAACTTTGTTTCGCGGGACAACCCCTTTAACTCTAAGATGGTGTGAAGAGGACCTGGGGTCTTGGAGCTCTGTATACGAAAACAGGAGTTCCAACCCATGTAAAAGATATTTCATAAAGTTAACAATGGACAGGAGCCAGACGTAATGGGTATAAGACAGCAGATGATGTAGGCATTATGTAGAGGCTTACATTCATTCTTCATTCATTTACTGTAAGCTGTTCATTACTACATTTAGAATCATAAAAAAAAATATCTTATGTCAAATGGAAAGACTTTCACATCATATCTAGAAATAAAAACATATTAGAACAAAATAATCTTAAAAGCGGTTGTACCTAAATTTATTATTGCATTTCAAAAAGTCATAAGCGTGGTAAAACTTTTAGAAGGTTTAATGTTAAGTGAATGAAAATACATGTAGCGTAAAATTTGTCATTACTAATGTCAAATTCACAGATGGTATTTAGAACCTTCTCAGTTTCATTTTAATTTTATTACATAACCATTTAATATGTTTTTCTACAGTCAAACTCTAATAGAAATCAAAGTAAATGTAACAATGTGACAAGTTTAACATTGGTTTGTATCGGTGTGTGGCTCTTGGTTCCTTGGGCCCATCTGAAGAAACCATTCTGATGGTTCATCCTTTATCTATGCAGAACACATGTGGAATTGCCTTGTAATCTTTGTTGTTATCATTGCACAAATGGTACATATCATGATTAAGATCTAATTGGTTATTTGTAAATCGTCCCTTAACTACTTAAGGACCAGACTGTTTTGTACGGAAAGGACCAGACACTTTTTGGGATTTTACCCATATGTTGGTTTTACTGCCCTATTTTTTTCCTTCAGCTATCAAAATTATCTTTGCTGCGTTTTTTTTCCCGTGACATATAGGGCTATTTTGTTTAGGGCTTGGGCACACGAGCTGGGATCCGCGCGTATTTCCGTGCAGAAAAACGTCCGCAGCGTAGGTGCGGACCAAGATCTGCACCTGCCAACGAAATATCATATGGGTGGCAATGGATGTGGTCATGTGGATTTTCGTCCACACGCAACACGCGGTGCGGATGTTTTTCCGCACGAGTCCTCATATCTTTTTCACTGACTTTTTTTTGTTTTTTTTTAGTTTTATTGGGGGTAAAAAGCTAAAAAAGAAGTTTTTTTAAACATTTAGGGCTCAGTCAGATGAGCATTTTTTTCACGCATGTATTGGTGCATTTTAAAAATGGCTCTATAAGAACCAATGCTTTCCAATGAAAGCGGTAACATGTCCGTTTTTTACAAGCACAAAAAATTTGCACCTGCAAAAGATAGGACAGCGTTTTTTTAAAGCAGAGTCTTCCTCCCCATTGAAAACATAGAGAAAAGATCATGCTCCTCTGCCACTGCTGTGACAGCTGTGGTAGGGGATTCCTTCATCCCTGCGGGGAGTCCCCTCATCACTGAACACTGTAACAGCACTGTCATAGTGTGTTAAGGGATGAGGAGACTCCCCATGGGGATGAAGGAATCCCCTGCCACAGCTGTCACAGCAGTGGCAGAGCAACGCAATCTTTTCCCTATGTTTTCAAAGGGGCCAGCACTGCTGCTGCCGGCCCCATGACAATTAGGTGAAACCCCTGGATGTGACGGCATCAAAGTGTTTCACATCCAAGGAATCCCCTGCTGCAGCTGTCGCAGCCGCAGCAGGGGACAGCGATCCTCTCCCATTGCTTTTAATGGAGCCACACTATTTATGTGCAAACTTTAGTTTCGCTCATGCATTTTTTTCACATGCATCAGGCGTTTCTTTTTTAACGCACCTATACATGCATAAAAAAATTCTTGTCTGACTGAGGTCTTATAGTTGTCTGTAATATATTTACATTAAAATAAAGTATAGGAATTGGTTCCTCATTTTGTTTCAGATGTTTTGATATGTACGTAATATTTATAGTTTTGGATAACAAGGCATATATGGCAACGGTTTTGGCTGGCGTCAGTTTTGGCTCATTTTCTTTTTTATGCATGTTTTTATTCTGTAATTTTTTTTAGCTTATTTTTTGTAACTTTTTTTTTACATCTATAACCCTGATGACATCATGTAAGACATCTGGGGGTCATTCACACGGTCTTTTTTTTTATTACACACTTTTCCACTGTAGCTGGGGCATCCATAAGAGCCCCAGTTACAGAAAATAATAATCCTCTGTAGTGACAATATTCATAAACAGAGCTGATCAAGGTCTGCAGGGACCCTGCAGCTCTGCTCTAACAGGGGGACGTGATCGCTGGGTTGCATAGTGGAAGAAACATTTCCACTTTTTAGTACATAGTGCTCATTAAGCACTATGTACTCGGGAAAGGAGAAGGCAGAAGATGCTTCTCCCATCTCCTCTGGGTTCTAGCTATAACTAACTGCTGAAAAATGTGACATTAATCTTACTTGACTGCAGGAGCAGAGGTTTTAATCCCGAGCCGTATTTTTGCTATCGGTGGGCATTATAGCCCAGGATCAAGCGCCATATATTTAACGCACTTGGTCCCTAAGTGGTTAAAGCATATCTGATGGCGTAGAAGACAAGTGAGTTTTAACTCAGACCAATTTCGTGCTTGTAAAGCTGCGATTACCCTGCAATTAGAATGCATTTTGTGAGAACAACGCATCATATTGCATTGCTGCACATTCAATTTTAGCATACGTGAAAATCAAATGTTGTTTCAATTGGGAATATAAAAAAATCACATCACATTCGCATGAAAATTGTATCAGCATGTGAGTGTGATGTGATGTGTTTTTTGCTCCCATAGAAAATAATGGGCAATGTTGCCCAAAAAAATAGGACATGGTGCGACATTCCAATCTCGCAGCGATGCTGCAAGAGAGGATTCACCCATGCAAATAATAGATTTTATTTTCATGTGAGTTTTGTGCGTCCCCAAATGTACAAAACATCCATGACAATATTGGCCGTGTGAATACTACCTAAATTATATGTATTATAAAATTATTTCAAAAGGCGTTAATGATGTTTCTAATAAAGCAGATGCCCTTTTTGTAGTGATAGGTTCTTTTAGTTAATTTGAAAACCCATATTGGAAGATATGCAACGCCAGCAGGTCTTGGCTGCCATCTACCTCTCCCTGGCTCTAAGGGCTGTAACTGTAAAATCAGATATTGTACATTCAGCTTTTCTAATAAATCAAAGTTAGCAGGAATCTATGGTTGGTAGGGTTTATTGTAATTTCCTATGTCATTATCAATCTTATAAAAATCTCTGTGTCATCTGAGGGCAAGATTACTATGAAAGGTAACATTATTATAAAGCTGTAGGTTCAGCTCCCCCTCCCCCTTCCTGCACCGGGCACAGAGCATGCCCACAACAATCTGCTACAGACATCAATAGATTATTTTCAGTTTTTGACTCCAACGCCATTGTGAGCGGTTGAAGCTCCTGCTGATGATCACATTTGGTTGTTAGGCTTCTTCTCTTCTCGTCTTGCCTTGACTTCTGTCTACTAAAATGGCCCATAACCTCCAGCTATGTATGTACTGAGGCACCAAGTGGTCAGGGCAACAGGTATCCAAAGATGACAGCAGCCTGGCCTTTTTAACCCCTTAGTGACGAAGCCTGTTTGCGCCTTAGTGACGGAGCCAAATTTTGGAAATCTGACATGCGTCGTTCAACGTAGCATAACTCCGTAAAGGCTTTACATATCCAAGTGATTCTGATATTGTTTTTTCGCCACATGTTGTACTTTATTTTGGTTGTAAAAAGAGACCGATATAATTTGTGTATATTTATTAAAAGTACTAATATTGGAAAAATTTTGAAAAAATTGTCATTTTTTCACATTTTCAACTGTAATATCTCAAATATGTCCAAACATACTGTACAAATTTTTGATAAGATATATATTTCCATCTGTTTACTTTATTCTGAATGCACACTTGAAAAACTTTTGTGGTTTTTTTTAACCATTTATAGGACGTACAAATTTAACATTACTTTTCAGCATTTTGAGGAACACTTTGCTTCTGTGGTGCTCCTGCAGGCTGTCGCTCCCTCCTGGTCCCCTGCAGAGCATTGCTTTCTGGACGCAGTGGTTGAAATCCCCGCCTCCAGAAACACACGTGCCTTCAGCCAATCACAGCCATTCAATGACATCATTGTCATTGGCTGTGATTGGCTGAAGGCACGTGTGTTTCTGGAGGCGGGGATTTAAAGCCCTTCATAGAGAAAGCAATGCTCTGCCGGGAACCAGGAGGGAGCGACAGCCTGCAGCAGTGGCGCAGAACACCAAGAGAAGTGAGTAATGATTTTTATTCTTTGCTCCACTGTATTCCCGGCGTATAAGGTGACAGTTGGGGGGTCGTCTTATACGCCCCGTCGCCTTATACGCCGGTATATATTTTTATTGTAACACATTTCTGGATGAATTGCAGGGAAGGGCTTATATATTTAAGCCCTTGCCGACAATTCATCCCGCGATCGCCGGCAGCCCATTGCTTTCAGTGGAACCTGCTGTATTGCTGGCTCCATTGAATTCAATGGGCAAACATCGTTCTTCTCTGCCACAGCTGTTACAGCTATGGCAGAGGAGAACGATCTTTATGCTGACAGTGGGGGGGGGGCACTCTTGCCGCTATTGTGGCTTAATAGTGGGACCTGGGAACTTGAGATGCAGCCCAACCTGTAGCCCCTCGCCTGCCCTATCTGTTGCTGTATCGTTCCCATCACTTTCTTGAATTGCCCACAAAAATGCCACACAAAAATGCTCGGGTCACCCATTGACTTCAATGGGGTTCGTTACTCGAAACGAACCGTCGAGCATCGCGAAAATTTCGTCCCGAGTAACGAGCACCCGAGCATTTTGGTGCTCGCTCATGTCTAGTCTTTGCCCCTTGGTCTGATGTTCTGGGGTAGTGTTGCATGTGTCCCCTAGAGAAGAGCATCCAAGGAGTCAGGATGGGTTAGCAGAAAACAACTCATCCATATAGTGATGAGGCAACATCCAGTACAGTCCACTATTGCAAGATCCAGATAACCTTTTGAGTCCTCACAGCAGGTAGATAAACGTTGAGTAACTAAGGCTACTTTATTTCCCTCTAGCTGAACTCTACAGACTTCCAACCACCAGCGCCAGTATGTTAAAGGGGTTTTATCATTAAAATAAAACCCTGTTCCCAAGCTGGGCCTTGCCTAAAATTAGAAACGAGGTATGCTCACCTCTACTAGTTCCCCATGCACAGCTGACAGTTGGTGCTGGCATTCTGGGTGACTTTTGGGTAGATGGGTTGGATGGAAGTACGTGATTGGTGCAGCCAATCAGAGACTGCAGCATTACCTTGCCTCAGTGTTCATATCCTGGCCACCATGATACCAAGAGTTGGGGCCCATGACGCTACGGCCTCTGATTGGCTACAGGGGTGATGTGCTTCCTCCCAGCCCATCTACCCAGAAGCTACCGCCAATGCTAATGCCAAAAGAGGTGACTATGCTCTCGTCCCCAGCTGGGGGATGGGGTTTTATTTTAATGACAAAACCCCTTTAATACAGCCTGTATATCAAGATAAGAATAAAACGATTATAGAATATAGCATCAATAAAGGTGCAGAACACATAACCTCCTTTCCCAGAACTGGCCTAACACTATGTAGGCAAGCAGGAGTAAAAGAACTGGATAGCGCCTCTTGTAGGTAGTCTGTGAAAGGTAAGCCTTGGATAGTTTACAGTGGAGAGTACATAGAGAAGTGAAGAGAAATTGTGGTACTCACAGGTAATGGGAGACCCTGTCCCAAGAATGGGACATCAGACGAGAGCGTGCATGGAAAAAAGCTGCAGGGTGGAGCCCCCAGAAGCAGTGGCAATTGAGGAAGGAAAAGGATGACTCCTGCGCTCAGGGTGACCCATGTAGTACCAAGTGTGACTGCCTATACTGACACGTGTAGGTGTGTGGACTAGTATAGTCCGTATGTCGTAATAGATGGTGACAGAGCCCTCTGTGACAAAATATGCATAAATTAATTCAAACAGAGCTCCAGATGTCAGTGCAACGCGTTTCGGAGCTGAGGTGCTCCTTTCTCAAGCACAAGATAATGGGGTCTGTGCCGCTCTAGTGTGTGACACGGACCCTGTTATCAGTATGTGACACTGGAGCGACACGAACCCCGTTATCTTGTGCTTGAGAAAAGAGCACCTCAGCTCCGAAACGCGTTGTCCTGACATCTGGAGCTCTGCTTAAATAAATTTATGTTTATTTTATCACAGCGGGCTCTGTCACCATCTATTACGTCTCACGGACTATGTGTCCGTATAGGCAGTCCCACTTGGTACTACACGGGTCACCCTGAGCGCAGGAGTCATCCTTAACACTATGTACTGACTGTTCTGGGTCACTACACGCAAGTCAAAATATATATAAAGGGATCTGAAATGCTACATTCTGAATAATTATAATGGGAAACTCATTAGTTTTTTACGAAGATCTCCCTTTAAGAAACTCATCATCTCAATCTTCTGCCTGGGACTTATGACTGTTGTTGTATTATCTGACCCATTAAACTTATGACTTGCTTCGCTTAAGGAACTTCAGGCAGCATAGTCAAGAAGCAGGCACATTCCGAAAACCCAGGAAGCAATCTGAATGATAAAACTGTGGAATTATTGGAGTCTTTTATCCTAAATGAAAAAAAGAGCAAACAATCCCTCCTTGCTCATCAAACCTAAATGTCATCTTCCCTTGTGCATAAAATTGGTAGCTTTATTGATGACTTTAATATTTAATACTTCCCTGAAAAGCTCAGATGCATTCCTACTGTAGTCACAGACTTTGTCAGTCCTACTGTACAATGCATGATCTATGATTTCATGACAGAGAGAAATAGTGTCATTTGATAACTAGCCTTTCTTTGTCTGGCCAGCCTTCCATCTCCCTTTCTCTACCACTATGACTAATGGGGCTGATATATGCACGGAGAGGCGAGACGTAGAATCAGGTAATAGGAAGGTGGGGATTGTTGAGATATGAATGGTAAATCCATTAATCTTTCGAAATCCAATTCAAAGAACTGAGGACAGAGAAAAAACACAGGAAAAACAGCCGACACATCATTTGTTATCGGCCAGAGTGTGCAAGTCAACTGTTTAATTATCTCACCAAATTCCACACCCCATTTATCAAGATGCCAACAGCCTGTTACAGCGATTGCCACCCACATAAAGACTGCACAGAGGTAAAACTCTAACTGGACAGAGATAAAATCTCTCCCCGGATAAATACAGTACGTCCTGTGCCAGGAAAATAGATTATGGTCACTAGACCCAATCACTAAGTAATATTTAGTGGGACTATTAAGGAAAAAAAATACATAGCATATCTACAAATAGACTATATTGTTGCCATTCTAATATACTGACATTTGCTAATGACATGTTTGTAAATAATATTTGTATAAACATCACATTTTGACGTCAGAACTCAAAGTCAGAGAGATGAGAGGCGTCACGAACATGCTTAATGCAGGAAAGGTCTAATACAGGTTGGTATATACATATAGCAAGTTCCTTCACCAGTGACAGCTTCTGATTAGTGCTCCCTCCATCTTTTAGGTTTATCAGCAGCTGCAGTGTGTATTATACAGTGCTGTGCCTCTGCTGCTGCAGAACATTACAGGGGTATTCCCATTTGGGACTATTATGGCATATTTACGGGATATGCCATAAATGTAGGTTCCCATTCTGGGACCCGTGTCTATCTTCAGTTTAGGTCTCCAACACTGCGGGTGCAATAGAATTTAGCATCCAGAGAGACTGGAATTTACAGAAACAGCCAAGCGAACATCACTACATTGTTTCTGTAACTCCATAGAAGTGGAAATTAAAGCTACAGAAACAGTATACCATAGCGAACTATGCTGCTTCCAAAGTTGCAAATAAAGTGTAGCTGCGGCTGATTGGCTGTTTCAAAAATCATGGTCATCTCCGGTCACCGTATATAATGGGGCTGAGGGTGTTGAGGGTCTGAATTCCCCTTTTATTACATAATTTTTTTTATTTCTTCCCCTTTAAAAAAGCACTCCAGCATTTTTTTTCTTTATGCCCCCATCTGTAAATCATATTAAAGGGGTGGTTCCAATTCTAGCTACTTTGCTGTAGGGAGCAAGCAGCACTATACATATGGCAGACTGTGTTTCATTCACTTTAATAGGACTTAGGCCTTATGTCCACGGGTGGGTCGGATTCCACTTGCGGGAGCTCACAGCGGAATCCATCCCTGCCCGTTGCTGGCTACCCTGCTTACCTGTCAGTGTCATCTTTCTTCTGTACTGCGGATGTGTGCAGAAGAGCTGGCCTGTGAGCTGGCGTACATGAATAGTATAGATTTGCTTTAAAAAAATCTCCTGCTCTTCCCACAGAATCCGGGCCCATCCACAGTGTTAACTGCGGACATGCTGCGGATTGCATAGCTTCCACTGACTTCATACGTCAGTGTCGTCCGTGCAGGAACTGCACTAAAATGGAGCATGCTGTAATTTGTTTTCCTCATGCGGAATCCGGAAAACAAATCTGCATGTGTAAATTGAAGCGCGGACGCCCATGCTTTCCGCCCGTAGACATTGGCCCTTAACCCCTTAAAGACCAGGCTGTTATTTACCTTAAGGACCAGACTAGAGATGAGCGAGCATACTCGTCTGAGCTTGATGCTCGTTCGAGTATTAGGGTGCTCGAGATGCTCGTTACTCGAGACGAGCACCACGCGGTACTCGTCTCGATTAAACGAGCACTGACCATTGAATTCAATGGAGCCAGCAATACAGCCGGCTCCATTGAAAGCAATGGGCTGCCGGCTAGCGCAGGATGAATTTTCGGGAAGGGCTTAAAAATATAAGCCCTTCCCTGAAATTCATCCAGAAATGTGTAAAAAGTAAAAAAAAAAATATACTCACCTTGTCCCGGCAGAACGATGTTAGCCCATTGAATTCAATGGAGCCGGCAATACAGCCGGCTCCATTGAAAGCAATGGGCTGCCGGCGAGCGCGGGATGAATTTTCGGGAAGGGCTTGAAAATATTAACCCTTACCTGAAAATCATCCTAAAATGTGTAAAAATAAAAAAAAATGTATACTCACCTTTCCGCTGCAGCCGGAGTTCTGCCGCGTCTGGCCGGCAGTTCTCCTGAACTGCTTTCTGTAGTATTCAGCAGCCGGGGATTTAAAATCCCTGCCTGCTGAATGAGCTGCCTCTGATTGGTCACAGCCTGACCAATCAGAGGCAGCTCTCACTCACACCCATTCATGAATTCATGAATGGGTGTAAGTGAGAGCTGCCTCTGATTGGTCAGGCTGTGACCAATCAGAGGCAGCTCATTCAGCAGGCGGGGATTTTAAATCCCCGGCTGCCGAATACTACAGAAAGCAGTTCAGGAGAAGTGCCGGCCAGACGCGGCTGAACTCCGGCTGCAGCGGAAAGGTGAGTATACGTTGCTCCTCACCAGCCCTATCCATTTCTCTGTCTTTTACATAACTTTGGTGATTTGCTAAGATTTTCACAAATGAAAACCTTAGCGGAGCACCAGTCATATACAAAAATGCTCAAGTCGTCCATTGACTTCAATGGAGTTCGTTACCCGAAACGAACTCTCGAGCATCACTGAAAGTTCGACTCGATTAACGAGCACCCGAGCATTTTGGTGCTCGCTCATCTCTAGACCAGACACATTTTAGTAATTTTGCCCATGTGGTAGTTTAACTGCCCTATTTTTTTTCCTTCAGCTACCAAAATTATTTTTGCTGCGTTTTTTTTTTCTGCGACATATAGGGCTATTTTTTAAAATATCTTTTTTACTTTTTTTCTGTTTTTTAGTTTTATTTGGGGTTAAAAGAGCCCCGGTTACAGGAGAAAACATCCCCTATAGTGAAAACAGTCACTGGCAGAGCTGATCAGGTTCTTGTAGAGCCCTGCAGCTCTGCTGTCCCACGGAATCCTGGCGGTCACATGATTGCCGACTCCCGTAGTGGAAGAAACACTTCCACTTTCACTTGTTAGTACATAGCGCTCATTGAGCGCTGTGTACTCAGGAAAGGAAAATGCAGAAAGGGTTAAAAACTCCTCCTGCCTTCTCCTTGAGGGCTCTCAGCTGTGACTAACAGCTGACAACCTGACATGCTTCTGATTGATTGCAGAAGCAGTAGCTTCAATCCCCACCATATTTTTATTGGCTATGATTAAATTCCAGGAGCAAGTGCTGTAAATTCATGGTGCTTGGTCCTTAATGGGTTAACCTGCATTACCAACCCTGGCCACTGCACAGTGTATGGAGCTGTCTGCTTCCTGCAGCAAAACAGCTAGAAGTGGGACAACTTCTATAAGTAATATATATATATATATATATATATATATATATATATATATATATATATATATATATATATTGTTAGTAACTATGTTACCTGACACTTCATTGAATAATCATCAGCTCCGGTCCAGACTGTTGGTAGATCACATGACCCCTCTCACTCTGAGAACCCGCATCCCGCATCGTCTGCTGTGTGGTTTGTAATTCAGTCTTTCTCTACAAGTGTGTGAGATCTTTAATATCTGCCTCATTGACTTGCATAGAGTGACTGACCTTTGGTCCACAGAAAAGAAACTACAGGATTTAGGTTGTTGGAGTTTGTGTGGTGGGAGTTGGGTGGTGATGAGGGTCTACCTATTGTCAAGATTGGAGCTCATAATCCTTCAATAACGCATCAGTTAAGAAAGTTCCTGAAACTAGCTCTTACCTCATTTGATTTACAAGTAGGGACTAGAGATGAGCGAACGTACTCATCCGAGCTTTATACTCGTTCGAGTATTAGCGTGTTCGAGATGCTCGTTACTCGTGACGAGTACCACGCGAAGTTCGGGTTACTTTCACTTTCACCTCTGAGACGTTAGCGCGCTTTTCTGGCCAATAGAAAGACAGGGAAGGCATTACAACTTCCCCCTGCGACGTTCAAGCCCTATACCACCCCCCTGCAGTGAGTGGCTGGCGAGATCAGGTGTCACCCGAGTATATAAATCGGCCCCTCCCGCGGCTCGCCACAGATGCGTTCTGACATAGAGGAGGGAAAGTGCTGTCTTGGTGGAGCTGCTATAGGGAGAGTGTTAGGAGTATTTTAGGCTTCAAGAACCCCAACGGTCCTTCTTAGGGCCACATCTAACCGTGTGCAGTACAGTGGAGGCTGCTTTTTTTTGGTATATCGGCCGTGCAGAGCATTGCGCTCTGCAGTAATTAGATATAGTGCAGGGCCAGTAGTGGTGAGGCAGGGACAGAAGACATATATTGTGAGGCAGGAACAGAAGACATATTGATTGAATATAGGCAGTGGGTCTTTGCAAAAACATTTGGGGAAAAAAATCTATTTGGGCTGCCTGTGACTGTCCTCAGTGTTCTGGGTCTGTGCTGGGTGCAGTAGTCCTCCTAATTCCTACGCAGCCAGCTAAGTGTTACAGCAGGCTTGCGCAAAATTATTTCCTGGCTCTGTCTGGGCTGTGAAATCACCGCTGTATTGCAGTCCACAGTGCAACACTCTGCAGTTCTTTGACATACTCCAGGGCCAGAAGTGGTGACGCAGAGAGAGAAGAGATATATTGATTGAATATAGGCAGTGGGCCTTTGCAAAAACATTTGGGGAAAAAAATCTATTTGGGCTGCCTGTGACTGTCCTCAGTGTTCTGGGTCTGTGCTGGGTGTAGTAGTCCTCCTAATTCATACGCAGCCAGCTAAGTGTTACAGCAGGCTTGCGCAAAATTATTTCCTGGCTCTGTCTGGGCTGTTAAATCACCGCTGTATTGCAGTCCACAGTGCAACACTCTGCAGTTCTTTGACATACTCCAGGGCCAGAAGTGGTGACGCAGAGAGAGAAGAGATATATTGATTGAATATAGGCAGTGGGCCTTTGCAAAAACATTTGGGGAAAAAAATCTATTTGGGCCGCCTGTGACTGTCCTCAGTGTTCTGGGTCTCTGCTGGGTGTAGTAGTCCTCCAAATTATTTCCTGGCGTTCCGTAAGCGAAGTCAACCTCCAACCACAGGCCAATAAGCGGCACATTTAATTACAGCGTTCTGTTTCTGCACTACTGGTAATACACCATGCTGAGGGGTAGGGGTAGGCCTAGAGGACGTGGACGCGGGCGAGGACGCGGAGGCCCAAGTCAGGGTGTGGGCACAGGCCGAGCCAGTGCGGTGGCCAGGGGGAGAGGCAGGGCCAGACCGAATAATCCACCAACTGTTTCCCAAAGCGCCGCCTCGCGCCATGCCACCCTGCAGAGGTCAAGGTGCTCAACGGTGTGGCAGTTTTTCACAGAGACGCCTGACGACCGACGAACAGTGGTGTGCAACCTTTGTCGCGCCAAGATCAGCTGGGGAGCCACTACCACCAGCATGCGCAGGCATATGATGGCCAAGCACCCCACAAGGTGGGACGAAGGCCGTTCACCGCCTCCGGTTTGCACCACTGCCTCTCCCCCTGCCACTGAGATCCAACCCCCCTCTGAGGACACAGGCACTACCGTCTCCTGGCCTGCACCCACACCCTCACCTCCGCTGTCCTCGGCCCCATCCAGCAATGTCTCTCAGCGTAGCGTCCAGACGTCGCTAGCGCCACTGTTTGAGCGCAAGCGCAAGTACGCCGCCACGCACCCGCACGCTCAAGCGTTAAACGTGCACATTGCCAAATTGATCAGCCTGGAGATGCTGCCGTATAGGCTTGTGGAAACGGAGGCTTTCAAAAGCATGATGGCGGCGGCGGCCCCGAGCTACTCAGTTCCCAGTCGCCACTACTTTTCCCGATGTGCCGTCCCAGCCCGGCACGACCACGTTTCCCGCAACATTGTACGTGCCCTCACCAATGCGGTTACTGCCAAGGTCCACTTAACAACAGACACGTGGACAAGCACAGGCGGGCAGGGCCACTATATCTCCCTGACGGCACATTGGGTGAATTTAGTGGAGGCTGGGACAGAGTCAGAGCCTGGGACCGCTCACGTCCTACCCACCCCCCGAATTGCGTGTCCCAGCTCGGTGGTGGTATCTGCGGCGGTGTATGCTTCCTCCACTAAACCACCCTCCTCCTCCTCCTACGCAACCTCTGTCTCGCAATCAAGATGTGTCAGCAGCAGCACGTCGCCAGCAGTCGGTGTCGCGCGGCATGGCAGCACAGCGGTGGGCAAGCGTCAGCAGGCCGTGCTGAAACTACTCAGCTTAGGAGAGAAGAGGCACACAGCCCACGAACTGCTGCAGGGTCTGACAGAGCAGACCGACCGCTGGCTTGCGCTGCTGAACCTCCAACCGGGCATGGTCGCGTGTGACAACGGCCATAACCTGGTGGCGGCTCTGCAGCTCGGCAGTCTCACGCACATGCCATGCCTGGCCCATGTCTTTAATTTGGTGGTTCAGTGCTTTCTGAAAAGCTACCCACACTTGTCATACCTGCTCGGAAAGGTTGCGCACATTTCCGCAACTCCAAGACGGACGCTGCCACCCTGCGAACCCTGCAACATCGGTTTCATCTGCCAGTGCACCGATTGCTGTGCGACGTGCCCACACAGTGGAACTCTACGTTCCACATGTTGGCCAGACTCTATGAGCAGCGTAGAGCTATTGCGGAATACCAACTCCAACATGGGCGGCGTAGTGGGAGTCAGCCTCCTCAATTATTTACAGAAGAGTGGGCCTGGTTGGCAGCCATCTGCCAGGTCCTTGGAAACTTTGAGGAGTCTACCCAGATGCTGAGTGGGGATGCTGCAATCATTAGCGTCACCATTCCTCTGCTATGCCTCTTGAGAAGTTCCCTGCAAAGCATAAAGGCAGACGCTTTGCATTCGGAAACGGAGGCGGGGGAAGACAGTATGTCGCTGGATAGTCAGAGCACCCTCATGTCTATATCTCAGCGCGTTGAGGAGGAGGAGGAGGGGGAGGAGCATGAGGAGGAGGGGGAAGAGACAGCTTGGCCCACTGCTGAGGGTACACATGCTGCTTGCCTGTCATCCTTTCAGCGTGTATGGCCAGAGGAGGAGGGGGAGGGGGAGGAGCATGAGGAGGGGGAAGAGACAGGTTGGCCCACTGCTGAGGGTACACATGCAGCTTGCCTGTCATCATTTCAGCGTGTATGGCCTGAGGAGGAGGAGGATCCTGAAAGTGATCTTCCTAGTGAGGACAGCCATGTGTTGCGTACAGGTACCCTGGCACACATGGCTGACTTCATGTTAGGATGCCTTTCTCGTGACCCTCGCGTTACACGCATTCTGGCCACTACGGATTACTGGGTGTACACACTGCTCGACCCACGGTATAAGGAGAACCTTTCCACTCTCATTCCCGAAGAGGAAAGGGGTTCCAGAATGATGCTATACCACAGGGCACTGGTGGACAAACTGATGGTAAACTTCCCATCCGACAGTGCTAGTGGCCGAAGGCGCAGTTCCAAGGGCCAGGTAGCAGGGGAGGCGCAGAGATCAGGCAGCATGTACAGCGCAGGCAGGGGAACATTCTCCAAGGCCTTTGCCAGCTTTATGGCTCCCCAGCAAGACTGTGTCACCACTCCCCAGTCAAGGCTGAGTTGGCGGGAGCACTGTAAAAGGATGGTGAGGGAGTACTTAGCCAATCGCACGACCGTCCTCCGTGACGCCTCTGCCCCCTACAACTACTGGGTGTCGAAGCTGGACACGTAGCCTGAACTTGCGCTGTATGCCCTGGAGGTGCTTGCTTGTCCTGCGGCTAGCGTCTTGTCAGACAGTGTGTTTAGTGTGGCTGGGGGAATCATCACGGATAAGCGTACCCACCTGTCAGCCGACAGTGCCGACAGGCTTACACTCATCAAGATGAACAAAGCCTGGATTTCCCCAGACTTCTCTTCTTCACCAGCGGACAGCAGCGATACCTAAGCAATACGTAGGCTGCACCCGCGGATGGAAGCATCGTTCTCTATCACCATCAAAAACGGGGACCTTTTTGCTTCATCAATCTGTGTATAATATTACTCCTCCTCCTGAAACCTCACATAATCACGCCGAACGGGCAATTTTTCTTAGGCCCACAAGGCTCAGTCATATAATTTTTGTAAACAATTTTTATACGTTTCAATGCTCTTTAAAGCGTTGAAACTTTCACCTCAACCAATTTTTATTTTAACTGGGCTGCCTCCAGGCCTAGTTACCAATTAAGCCACATTAACTAAGACGATTAATAGATTTCACCTGCCCTCTTGGTTGGGCATGGGCAATTTTTCTCAGGTACATTAGTACTGTTGGTACACCAATTTTTGGGGGCCCTCGCCTACAGTGTAATCCAATGAATTTTTAATCCACCTGCATTACAGCTGACGTTACATCAGCTGTGTTGGGCACTGCAATGGGATATATTTATGTACCGCCGGTGGGTTCCAGGGAGCCACCCATGCTGTGGGTCCACAGGGAGTTGTAACTGCATGTGTCCACTTCTAAAGAACCCCAGTCTGACTGGGGCATGCAGTGTGGGCCGAAGCCCACCTGCATTAAGCACGACATTACCTCAGCTGTGCTTGGCACTGCAATGGGATATATTTATGTACCGCCGGTGGCTTCCTGGCACCCACCCATGCTGTGGGTCCACAGGGAGTTGTAACTGCATGTGTCCACTTCTAAAGAACCCCAGTCTGACTGGGGCGTGCAGTGTGGGCCGAAGCCCACCTGCATTAAGCACGACATTACCTCAGCTGTGTTGGGCACTGCAATGGGATATATTTATGTACGGCCGGTGGCTTCCTGGCACCCACCCATGCTGTCGGTCCACAGGGACTTCACAATAGGGAGTTGTAACTGCCTGTGTCTATGAATTAAAGACCCCGGTCAGGTTGGGGCATGCAGTGTGGGCCAAAGTCCACCTGCATTTAATCGGACGTTACCTCAGCTGTGATGGGCACTGCAATGGGATACGTTTATGTACAGCTGGTGGGTTCCAGGGAGCCACCCATGCTGTGGGTGCACACGGAATTCCCATTGCGGAGTTGTACCTGCCTGTGACTATTTATAAAAAAAACGCGGTCTGACTGGGGCATGCAGACACCTTGACAGAATGAATAGTGTGTGGCACATAGGTTCCCCATTGCTATGCCCACGTGTGCAGCTCCAGATATAGGTGGCACAGGATTGGATTTCTCATTGCTTCTGTACAGCATTGTGGACTATCGCCCCGCCCCTTTTAAAGAGGGTCGCTGCCTAGCCGTGCCAACCCTCTGCAGTGTGTGCCTGCTTTTCCTCTGGCAGACGCACTTATAAATAGACATGAGGGTGGTGTGGCATGAGTATAGCTGAAGGCTGCGCAGGGACACTTTGGTGTGCGCTGTGGACACTGGGTCGTGCGGGGGGGGGGGGGGGTTTGGGCAGCATGTAACCCAGGAGAAGTGGCAGCGGAGTGTCATGCAGGCAGTGATTGTGCTTTGTTGGAGGTAGTGTGGTGCTTAGCTAAGGTATGCATTGCTAATGAGGGCTTTTCAGAAGTCAAAGTTGTTGGGAGGGGGGGGGTCCCACTCTTGCTGCTATTGTGGCTTAATAGTGGGACCTGGGAACTTGAGATGCAGCCCAACATGTAGCCCCTCGCCTGCCCTATCCGTTTCTGTGTCGTTCCCATCACTTTCTTGAATTGCCCAGATTTTCACAAATGAAAAGCTTAGCGAGCATCGGCGAAATACAAAAATGCTCGGGTCGCCCATTGACTTCAATGGGGTTTGTTACTCGGAACGAACCCTCGAGCATCGCGAAAAGTTCGTCCCGAGTAACGAGCACCCGAGCATTTTGGTGCTCGCTCATCTCTAGTAGGGACACCAATACTCGTGTAGGTTCTTCAAAATTCCTCTACTGCAGAGCTCTTCAAAAATAGACTATAATGCAACGTAGATAGGTGTACATATTAAGGAAAAAATGTAACCCCCTACAATGAATTATGAGGAATATTAGGACTCGTTTTCATGTTTTATGACTTGTACAAATGCACTAAACCTGCAGTTACATGCTCTTCAGTAGCTGCTGATATCCTTATAACTTTATTTGCTAATTTACTATTATTAGTATTATTATTGCTCTACATGGGGGTTTCATGGTCTACGGTAGATTTATATTTTATTGGGCATCCCCTGTATCATGATTAACCGAGATGGGCCAGAAGGATGTGAAACAACGTAGCATTTCTGTTTAATCAAAATGTTGCATATTTTGTGTGGCCTCGACAGTCATTTGCCATGGTCATTTGAGGTCTAAATTACGGTATATAATTGCTTATTTGTAGTATTTTACAGTTATGACCTACCACTTCATTATGTTGATTACTGCAGAGATTTTGTACCTGCAGGTTAATATCATGTTATCTCTTACAGCGATGTCACAGTTACATTTTAGCCATATTTCTTTCTGCATTTAAAAACAAAATCTTTTATAGGAAAACATAGAATTCGGTTAATAATGGTGTAGCAGAAACAGATACATCTCATCTCTTCCAGGAATTAAGTTATAAGGGGTGTATATGCAGCAGTGGTCCACATCTTGGGGCTGAAAGGGGCTCAAATGCCATCTACTACACAAGAATCTATGAGTATTATCGGTTTCAGGACATTTCGTCCAATTTTTTCCATCCGATCCACATTTCGTCCAATTGCTTTCCTCTTCCAGTAAGACATTTGACATTTTGCAATTGATGGTCTATGCAATAATTAAGAAAAGAGACATGTGTTTTCCTCTCGAACATATAGTCTATATGACATCACTGTCCGACGGCCAACTTCAGACGTCGTTACCTCTTGACCTAATACTGTAGTAAAAAGTTTTAATTTCAAAAATTTGTAACTGTTGACATGACAGTGACATCATCACAGGTCCTGTAGTGCAAGCGCTGGAGGGCCTGCGAGGGTATCAATTATACACAAATTGAAGAAATAAGCAAAAACAAAGAGGCCCAGTTGCAGAGTTATTCTATGTTAAATTGACACTTGTCAGATTTCTTAAACTTGGCCTGGTCATTAATGCGCAAGCAGGCAAGCAGGCCTGGTCACTAAGGGGTTAAAACAAGTGGCTCAGAATCACTATTGCATTTCCAATGCTAAGTGGATAAAATCTGGGTTGGACATAGTGATATATAGGACAAATTGAGATTGGACGAATTGTCCACTAGGACAAGTTTTTCCTTGGACAAACTTATGAAAGGACAAGAAAATCTTGGACCAACTGCCCTCAAACCGTACTATCAATGACATATGGCACATTGGGGGTTCTTTTACAAATTTTGCACTAGGACCCAGAGACTTCAAGTTTCAACTTGGATTTCAATCCAAAGAGCTAGTCTTTTTATGTAAGGGATTTAGATGGTGTGCAATATTATAATAAATTTTATTTAATCAGTGGTTTTAAGAACATTCACTGGGTTTGAACCACCATGATAAGTTGTTTTTCGTCTAATCAGCAGTCAGGGCGCCTTGATGATGTCATCAAATGGGTCCGCCATGTTGCACATGGGCCTTAATTTCATTGGATTTCTGTATCACAAGATCTAGCCACATATAGCACAGTGTAACCAGTACCTATTTTACAGATGGACCAAGAAGCTGCATCATATTTATATGCCCATACAAAGTATGGTCTGTACTTAAGAACAGATATCCCGTACAGAATATATTTTTCTACTAGTATGAAAAACTGTATAACAGCATAGAACATGAAGTGGGTTATATTGGAGAGACCAGAGGGATAAGCAGCATCAACATTTTTCGTCTACACAAAACATGCTCTGAACGTAGCGACGGATAGTCTAAGGAGTGTATATTTTCGCTGCTGTCAGCGTATATAACAGCAGAGCCCACAGACAAACTAAGCTTGGCTACGGGAATATTGCATTTCTCATTTTGTGGCCTCGGACACTGTTTAACGTCATGAGTCTGGCCAATGCAAATTATTTTCAGGTGTTCTGCAGCTACCTCTGGGGTAATGGGTAGAGAGTTATGCTGCGCAAAACAGGGACTGTTCAGAATGTACAATATATACTCTCTGGCCTTCTGCTCTCGCATATCATGCTACACTGGGATTGTGGCATAGAAGGTGCCTGTGGTTTTTCATGAATATGAAACAATCAAACAGAGAAACAGCAAAAATACATGGTGTGTGATGCAGCTTCAGACAATGTTCAAAGTTGCGTGTCCAACCACTACAAATTATTTGCAGACCATACGCAGCTTCCTGTGGTTTCATGCAAACTACAAAGTTAGCTGAAAGTTACATAAAACTAAAAAGTAACCAAAAAAAGAACTAAATTACAAAAAGAAAACTTGAAGAAAGCAAGGGGTAGGGGACATGTAGTTAGTGGAGGTGGAGGTGGAGGTGGTAGAGAACAGGTCAAGTTGGCTCAAAGTGGCTCCCACTGAAGCAACAGCTCCATATTCTGCAACAGCTGAGGCAAGTCTACTGTCATTCCTTAGAAGCAGTTCTGCCCGTGTGTCACATCTGCCGCACACAGAACAGGTCATAGAGTAGATGACACAACATGATCAATTACCACCAACTCCTCTTCCTCCCAGTCATGGGCACACAGCAGTTTGTCTGCACCATTGGAATCCTCCTCTAGTTTACATTGTGCCAAATCTCCCACACACTGCACACTTCAAAGCAGTCCACATGGATTATTCTAAGGAGTTGTTTGTTCATTCAGTGTTATGAATGTCAACCGGGCAGTCTAAACAACCAGGGGGAGAAGACAAAAACATTGAATGCACTGATACCCAATCATTTTCTTCCTTCTCCAACTATAAGGGTGGGTTAGTATTTCATGGTCAGTTCTCCAGAGGCAATGTGTACTCAGGGGAATGTGGAAAAGGAGGTGCCAGATCCTGGTTCTGACATTACACAATACACAAGTACACAGATAAGGAGATATTTGTTCATACTCCTGTTTGCTTCTAACAGGGTCATTCGATGGCAACAATCCAGGAATTCAGTGGGTGGTAACCAAAAATCCTTTTAGCCCCATGGACTCTGTTGTTATTCTTATTTTCATCCAGCTTCTTCCTGTAGATGATGTAAAACTGTTACCAATTACCCATTTCAGATGTAATTTGCACCATGCCTGTGACATGCATGCTGCTGTTCCACAAAGTCTGCAGCATCTCCTATGCTCTTCATACCCCCCTGGCCAAAATATCATTGGGCATTGAACATGTAGACACCTAAGAGATTGCCTGTAGACATGATTTTCATAAGTGTTATAGTTAAACAGGAGATTTAAGGTCTAACCAATTCTATGCTTCTTTATATAAAGCATCTTAGATCTCACTGTATGCTGCTACTTTAACTCGATTTAACTGCAGACTATTGAGAAAATACTGCTGATGGGCAAATCAACTTGGCTAGGCACATCATTAAATAAAAGTAAATAGAATCTCATATTGTAATAGCTTTTTATAGTATAGATCGAAATTATGAAATGTATTCTAATGAACATTGCAGTCGCTGTCCAAGTGCTGAATTTTGTTGGCACGTTGACTCATGAATAGAACTCCGTTGTTCAGTCATATGACACTCAAGTAGATTGCTAGACTAATTTTAGATTTCTTGACAGAATGCTTTGCAAAATTCAGCAAGTTTATAAACTTCTGCAGGTGTGGCATCCTCTCTGCCAGACGTTAAACTTCAAAAGCATTAAAAATGTATTGAAGTGGCAGAATGCTTTCTTCCTGTTTAGTAAAGCAAATTTCATATTGACATTTTAATGTAACAACTATATTAATAAGACATTTAAATGACCAATAAATCTAAAATATAGTCTGACTTTTATAAATCACCAAGTAATAACATTCATAAATGTACTTTTCCAGTAAAAGCTGTTGTACCTTTAAAGAATTGGACACACAGCCATTTCAGTATAAATGCCATAGGGTGCAGCTTCCATGTAGATATCTGTTAATAAAGGGTTAAACCAGCAAGTGCTATTGAAATGCTCAGCTGAGAGCGGTTAAATACAGATGTAGAAAAGTTTAACCCAATACTTAACACATTGAGGCTTTATTCACACGACCGTATTCATGCAAGTATTTAATCCTTTCCAATCCACTGTCTGACCTCTGAACACATTATGATTTAAGGCTGTACAGCTCCATGTTGGTAGACATCCGTCGGGGTTCTCTTACTGTATATTGCCAGCCTCTCTGCTGTCGTAGCCTATGCAATGTGTCACCTCATGCAGTACTGGCTTTAGCCAGCATATAGCGCCATTGTATAACGGCAGAAAAAGAGTAAGCCCCCTAGGAAAACCAGGATACAAATTGGATTAGAAAGGGTTAAGTGCGTAAAAAAAACGCCCAAAAATCGTGACCGTCCAAAACATTGCATTACAATGTAATTAAACGATTTTTGGATGTGTTAAAAAATTGCGCT
Source organism: Eleutherodactylus coqui (assembly GCF_035609145.1). NCBI lineage: Eukaryota > Metazoa > Chordata > Amphibia > Anura > Eleutherodactylidae > Eleutherodactylus > Eleutherodactylus coqui. The sequence continues at coordinate 33,460,181 of NC_089838.1, forward strand.
GGTAAGAATAGCACATATGTGACTGTTTTGGGTCGCTGATTTTATTTGCGGCGTGAAAAGATAGGTCTTGCCCTATCTTTTGCCAAGATATGCAGGAAGCCCCCATAGACTTATATGGAAGCTGGAAAAAAAAGAGGGAGAGGAAGTTACATGGCGTACAACGCTGGGAAAAGAACACAGCTGGCCCAATTTAACCATTGTTGGTCATTTCAAACATTTTACAGTGAGCAATGGTTTTCATCGCTTCTGCATATATTTTTTTTTGCCGTTACGCAGCAGCGACCCGTGTGAATGGCTGAAAATATGCGGCTAAAGTTAGGACTGTGTCACAGTTTATTTCCCTTTTCAACAGCTTTTGTCATGCTGAAGCAGTTTTACCAAAATCTATCCACAAGATAGGGGATCATTTTATGATCAGTGCGGGTATGACTGTTGTGACACCCCCAGTCCCAAGAACAGGAGTCCGAACAGTACCCACATGAATGGAGCATAAGAAGCACATGAACAGCTTTAGATATTAGGACAACCCCTTTAAGATAACTTGTTGTAGCAAGTTATCACAATGAAGTTAAGCTTTGCTACATCTGTATGGCATAAAGGGCTTATTTAATCAACAACCTCTTTCCATTTGACTGAATTGGGTATATGCATATCATTCAGAATGATTGTCTGCTCACAGCCATCTATGACTTAGGTAAGATTTTTAAGATACGTTTTTAAGATAACTGAGGTTCCTATGCGGTGGTTCTGGAATTGCTGCCTTGTTGTTAGTCTGGTGCAGGTTTTGGAGATGTTTCTACATCTTCTGGCTCAGGTGGGTCTGGTATTAGATGAGATGTGCTAAGTTGCACCTGTGGGTAATTGTCAGGGCTATTTAGCTTGACCTGATACTGAGCTGAAATGCTGTTGAATCTTTAGTCTCTCTCGGATGCGCTAGCAGCCACAGCTTGGTCCTGGATCTCTCAGTTACCTGTTGCATCTCAGTGCTAAGTACTGCACTTGTTTGCATTCCTATTTTTGTTTCCCATGTTATTTCCCTTTCCCACGTAGGTTCAACTAGAAGCCGGGGCACACAGTCAGGGCCATCCTTATCAGGACAATCGCCCAGCTTACAGGCAGGTCACTCCACTGTGTTAGTTATTTATAGACAGTGTTTTCCATATTTTGGTTCTGTTTTGTTTTGACACTGTTTGCTTTCATTTGTGGGAGATCTGCAGGTGACACTATGTTTGTCAATAACCCTAGCCACATGGTTAATATTGCAATTCGCCTTGGATTTCAGTGTACAATCTGCCAAAATTGTGGAAAATCCTTGACATTTTATTCTGTAACATGTACATAATAACTACTTTGAGTTAAAATTTACAAAGTGGTCCATAATTCTATATGCAATCTTTAACTATATGCTGTTATGTATGTACCAAAGTATACAGAGATCTTGTACAAAGCACAGAAAATGTTCTCCAGTTTCCATGTCATGGTAAACCATGCGGCCCACCATGATGATGGTCGCCTGTAGATTCAACTACACATGATCGCAGCCTTTTTGACGCATGTCAAGAGGAACTTGAACAAAACTGTTCAGTTATTACAGCCCGAAGATAGTGACCCCTTATATAAATAGTTTATTTATGCACAAAGGAAGAGTAAGAGTGACATTTGAATTACTCATGTTAAATCTGAAGTCCACGGCGATTCACAAACATATATATAATTTTCAGCCCCCCTTTATTAAATTTGTTTAGTTGGTTGTTTGTGCAATAAACTAATTTCTTATGTTTTGTTTTCCCTGTGTATGTAGAATATCCGATGGTTCATGTGGGAGGGCTCATTCACGCGACTATATTTGGGGTCACACAGATCCAAAATATGGCCACCAAGTGTTTTATTGTCATTATGCATATGTCATATAAAATAAAATAACTTTATTTATGGAAAGACAGTAAACATAAATGTATCTCAGGCTGAGTTTTCAATTAAAAACTGAGCCACTGAGGAAAAACTCACTTTTTATAGTGCAGTGCTTCCATTTGCGTGCTAAAATGCATATGTTCATGTGCAGAAGGCATAACTATAAACAAGGTTTATATCCATGTGACTGCAGAGTGGGCCCACGGAATCAATTGCACGGATGGGCCCTAGAGCAGGGGCGTAACTATAGAGGATGCAGGGGATGCGGTTGCACCCTGGCCCAGCAGCCTTGAGGGGCCCATAAGGCTCAGTACTATGAATAATGCATTATAGTTGGGGGCCCCATTCCAGGTTTTGCATTGGCGCCCAGGAGCTTCAAGTTACGCCTATGCCCTAGACACCCCAGTCCATCACTAAATTGCGGATTCTGCGATCGGATTCCACGCAGAAGGTACAAAGTAAAACTGGACACTGAAAGGCAAGCATTTTTTTAATTTTACTCTACACCCGCGGATATGAATTGTGTATTCCGCCAGTGGAAGAAAAATCGCAGTAAGGGCTCAGTCACACGGGCGACGATCCACGTGTATTTCCACATGGAAAAATGGCTGCACCGCGTGCGTACGAAAATCCGCATGACCAGCTCAATTGCCACCCGTATGTTCTTTTTTTTGTCAGGTACGAACGTTTTTCCGCATGGAAATATGCGCGTATCGCCGCTGATACGCGTGGATGGTCGCCCGTGTGACTGAGCCCTACGCTCTATTTTAACATTGTGTATGGGCTACGGGAACCCACGTCATTGCTAAGCGGCAGCACAGGAATCTGACTCGCTCATATGAGCCTGGCCTAAGAGTTGTAGACACAAATGGTAGAAACTTTGTAGTGAAGACCATTTGCAAAGTTGCTTCATTTTTTAGATTTTTTTATGCATTGAGAACATTAAAATTACTGTAATAGTGGACATAGCCTAGTGTTTCCCAAATGCAAGTCCTCACAGCTAGTGTTGAACTTTTTTGAAATACTTCAGACCCAATGCTAAAATTAATTGTGAATTGAAACTCCTGATTCCAACTTCCAATGGGAGTAAATATAGCATTCTCTGATTTGACCTCCAAAATGTTTAGTGAGCTATACTGGCATGATGGCCCAGTGATTAGTACTGCTGTTCTGCAGCAGTGGGGTCCCAGGTTCAAATCTCTATCAATGTCACATTTGAACCTAGAATTCCAGCAGTGCCAAGCCAACACACCAGTCCTTTCTGCAAAAAAATTTATATTTTGGGCGGTTTGATAAAAATTAGAACAGGATTATCCGATTTAGCAAAAGTCGGCCCAATTTTATCATGCAACTGAAGTTGAGGGCATACTGGCTGGGACTGGGGAGCCTGCTCAGAAATGCAGAATAGGGATGCCCAATGGCTGTATGGGAAAACAAGAGTGATCGGTGCTGGCAGATGGGTACACACTGATGCATATGAGTATACATGATGATGCAGAGAAGAAGGATAAATAGTTGTTCACTAGCCTAACAGTCACTAATAATGTGGGTGGTATAAAATGAGTGTGTTGTCTATAGTAGCTGCTCCTTTAGTTTACACTTGCTGCTATAGTTGGTTACAGCCCAATATTGGCTCTTTCCTAGTCACTTTATAAAAACTGTGAGGGGAGCAAGATGATCATGGGTGTAATACGTAAGAGATAATTCCAATTGCCAAATTGAAGGCAGGAAGGAAGTTTTTTCCCTTAAATGGGGAAAATTGGCTCCTACCTCATTGCGTTTTTTTGCCTTCCTCTGGATCAACATTGGGGGGTAATAGACAGAACTGGATGGACATATGTCTTTTTTCGGCCCTACATACTATGTTACTATGTTAAGTGGGGTTTAGCATTGATGAGGTGTGGGAGCAGGATATGGGAGATGTAGTAGGAGTAGCATCAGAAGTCTGTGAACTGGAAATGCAGGGCATAAATAGACAGTGCACAAGGGATTCCTCAGAATGAAGAGGAAAGCAGAACACTTAGGCCGGCTGCACACGGCCGGCCTAAGTGTTTGTGAAATTGCGCAGCGGAGCCCGTCACGGCGCCCCCCAGGAGACCCCATACTTACCTGTGGATCCGGCGTCCTCGCTCCCGCAAGACGCTTCCCCGCCCACATCTGCCGCGTCATGTGACACGCCCACCCCGTCACATGACGCGCCGGCCGCGTCATATGACGCGGCGGCGGTGGGTGGGGAAGCGTTTTCACACTATCTTCCGTTGCGCTACAGTGGAAGATAGCGTGAACGGACGGCTTCCATTGACTGCAATGGAAGCCGTCCGCGGGTACACCCGCGGCAAATTGAGCATGCCGCGGGTGAGAACGGGAGAATTCACGGTGCGGAATTCTGCGGTGGAGTTCCGCACCGTGAGCACTGAGCTATTAGGTTCAATAGAACCTAATAGCTGCGGGCAACGCAGCGGATTTCCGTCGTGAATTACGTGGCGGAAATCCGTTCGTGGGAAGGAGGCCTAAGTGGGAAGGTATATCTGTATTATTTTTCTTTATTATATATATTTAGGTATGGAGCCAGCCAGGGGCATAGCTAAATGCTCATGGGCCTGGTGCAAATGTTTATCCTGAGGGCCCTCCCAACTTCTCCTAATCCCTTATCACAGAGGCGTAACTTGAATCTCCTGGGTCTAAATCTGTAACAGGACCCCAAACTATAATGCTTTATTCATAGTACTGGGCTCCCTGTATGGAGCAGAGAGACCTTATGGGCCCCCTAAGGCTCCTGAGCCCAGGTGCAACCGCATCCCCTGCATTCCTATAGTTACGCCAGTGGTGCCAGCCATATTGTTTTGCCTCCCGGTCATAGCCCTTACATAGCTAATCACATATTATAGTACCTCTCACACAAATCAAGGAAAGATGTATGTGCCATTTACTGGTAAAGCACCCATGTCCATATTCTCTTCTTCATATAACATATAGATATTAACAATGGGGTTACCCAATCAAAAAACCTATCTCCAGACCCACTTACAGGGTCACCCCTTTATTTGCATAGCTGAAATGTAATGCTACATATTGTCTGGCCAGCCACAGCAATTGAAACCGAAGCTGCATATGCAACATTCTTTGCTCCATTAACCTCCCATAATGATGGTAAATTTGATATGTTTTGCATATTACATAATCTTATAAATCCTAGTAGAAGCAGTGTTCACCTCCGCAGCCAGGATTTCTTTGAACAGAATTAGAGAAGTGAGCGGTTGAATATGTTTTATGTTTGCAGGTTTGCCTGGTCAGTAAAGGATATTCTTCAAACCTATAAAAATTTCTTCTTTATTATCATAATTCCTATCCTGCAATGCAGTGCATTTGTTTCAAGATATTATATTGGTGATAAATGTCCTGTGTGATTTAAATACATTTTTAAAATGCCATATAACAATTTTATTCTCCTAAGAAAACCAGATCGGTTCTTTACCCGCCAAGTAGTAATGCTTATCTTAAAGAGCATGAGATATGTTAATTTTAATGTATTATTTTTGATATTACTTCAACTTTAATTATCATTAGGCTTATTGGGCACATCTCATTGCAAGGTGTTGGCAAGCTGGCTATAAAATGGACATACGAGGTATCCCATTAACCTATACTTAAAATTAAAATTTAAGTTTAAGTAAGGTGAATTGAGCAGTTCTTTTCCTACGGTCTGGTTGCTCTTAAAATAATAGATGACAATGATATGAAATATTTTGCCTGTTATTATCTTACCATTTTTAATGTATCTCAAAGTGCTAATCAAAGCTTGCATATTAATACATCCATTAACAGTCACACCGATCGGCCTTAACATTACAACTACACATGTATTATTGTGCAGGTCCCACTCATGCCACCAAAACAGCTCTCACCCATGAAGGCATGGACTCAATAAGAAGGCATGGACTCCACCAAGAAGTTAGCTGAAGATCCTTTAATTCCTAAAAGTCTTCATGGTTTGGACTTGTGTGTACAGCACGCCCCACAGAAGCTCAATCGTATTGAGATATGGGGAATTTAGAGACCTGAACCATTTTTGAAATGTGGTAGTGCCCTCTTTCAGTATTATTCTGTTGAAAGAGGGCACTGCTATTAGGGAATACCATAGATATGAAGGGGTGTATATGGTCTACAGTAATGTTTGGTACATGGCATGTGCCAAAGTAACATCCACATGAATAGTAGAACCCAAGGTTTCTCTGAGTATCACAATTAGAGATGAGCGAGCGTACACGGTTTGGGTGTTTTTGCACTCGAGCACCGCTTTTTTCGAGTAACTGACTACTCGGACGAAAAGATTCGGGGGGGGGGGCGGCGTGGTGAAGCGGGGGGTAGCAGTGGGGAACAGGGGGAGCGCTCTCTCTCTCCCCCCCACTCCCCTTTGCAACCCCCCGATCACCCGCGGTGCCCCCCCAATCTTTTTCGTCCGAGTAGTCAGTTACTCGGAAAAAGCGGTGCTCTTGAGTGCAAAAACACCCAAACCGAGTATGCTCGCTCATCTCTAATCACAATGCATCCGCTGGCCTGCATTCTTCTCATAGTGCACCCTGGTGGCATCTCTTCACGAGGTAAGCAATGTATTCGTCCACAGCCATCCACATGATGTAAAAGAAATCATGATTTATTTAGACTAGATCACCTTCTTCTATGTCAACATGATCTAGTTTTAATGCTTTTGGCACTTTGGTTAGTGGACTATGTGTTTTCACACTTTTGTATCATAGCCAGTATTACATTTTTTAACAATTCATACTACAGTAACTGTTCAGTAGGATTGAACTAGACAGACAAGCTTTTGCTCCCCACATGCACCAATGAGCCTTGGCTGCCCATGACCCTGCCAACAGTCCAGTAGTCATGTTTCCTTAGACCACTTTTGGTAGTTACTCCCAACTGCATACCGAAAACACCCCATAAGACCTGCTGTTTAGGAGATGACCTAGTGATACACACCTATGCAAAAAAGGAAAAAAAATGAATAGGGGCTCACCTCACCAGCAGTGCCTCCGGTACAGGGTAAAAAACTATATGTGCTTCCCAGCGGGAGCTCCGTCCTCAGATGGCCATTGGAAACCTCATGAGAGAAACTGTAGATATGGAGGAGGGCTTCAACCATTAACATTAATAACTTTATTGATTAAAACGCATACATCTTACAGGTAAACGCTGTTACACACCTATCCTCAGATCTGTACCGGGTCCCTTCGGACAACCGTGGACCCAGCAGGCATTTGTATCAAGTTGGTAGGTAATCACACACTTCAGTGTGTTGCAGCCTCCCTACACTCTTGCAAACCATTGGTCAAAAAACCTTGCCATAATTCTATTGCTCCTCACTACCGAGGCAGACCATTAAAAGGGACCATGTCCTAGCTCTTTTGCCTGCAAATTGTGGTGGATCTTTTACCTGGATTTTGTTCCTGTGTATTGACTCTGTTTTTGACTCCTCATTCTGACCTTGACTTTTGATTTTGGTCAAAATAATGAGATGAATTGAGTCCTGGAAATACTGTACAGCCCCCATATCACTGCTAACCCTTAAGTAAGGATATGTCTAAATTCCCTTATAAAACAAGTATATCCAAATTACTAAAGCAATTCTCTGGTCCAACCACAAAATTTGTCCTGGGACTAAAGGGAATAGCAGTATGACCTGTTGTTCTCAGTTCTTGCTATTCTGTTGCAAATACACCAGTTCTTAGGCTCTTCTTCAGTCTTCTAAGAAAACCATAGTACTTCCCTGACTAGCTATTGCAACTATGCATTCGTAGTGTATTGGTAGTCGAAGACACTACACACTGATCTCTGATTGGCCAGAGATCCTCATATGAGCAGTGCTGACCAATATGAAAGCAGCGAATAGTTTATCAAACTACCGATACACATTATACACTGGGTAGTAAGAGGAACGCTCTTGGAAAACTAAAGAGGGACCCAGAAACCAGTGGATTAATGGAGGAATAGTGAGACAAAGAGCTCTGGGTAATATTATGTCCCCACCTGCATTCGTGGGCCAAATGTTTAGGGACTAGAGCATTGCTATAAGTGAGTTTACAATTGACTTCCTCCTCTATATTTAGGACACTCTATAAGATGGTTATACTGTGATGTCTTTTTAGCACAATAGCTAAAGTGAACAAGATGATTTTCTCGATCACTTTACTTTGTATAACTAATTAGTAGTTGTTGGCATATTTTCAAAGAAAGTTTTGTTCTGACTCCATAGGGAGTGTTAGAATAGAGTCTAAAAATATTTCATCTCTGTATATTGCTATTAAATGTTTCAGATATATCACCTTATTACAGTAGAAGATAACTTTTTCTTGTCACTTTTTAGTAGAAATATTCTCACTCCTAGGTATTCAAGGCTTACAAACTATACAACAATACATATTTTCTCCACTTCTTTACATTTCCCTGTTCATGAGGTCCTCCCCATTGCACTATTTATGCTCAAGCTTCATCATCGATGTTGACCAATTGCCACTGAAGTGACACTATGGAAATCACATCACTGCTGTGGACAGCTATCGATTGCTGCAGTCACAAGACATGTTGTTAGCCTTCATGTCAAGATCCACCAGCAATAATAGAGGAGCAGCAGGTTAACTGTACAATGGTGAACAGTAAGGAATTGACAAGGTATAATTAGAGTGGAACATATGAAAATCTGTAATTATTGAAGGGATTGTGATAGGACCACAATTCCTATTCATATGACCTATTAGGGCATATTAATGGCATTGAGTGGGGTCTCTTGCTTGGGTTCACCTCTATGATCCAGAATAGAGCAGCTTAGTAAGTGCAGCTCCTGTTCTGATTAACATTCCAATGTCCTGGTATTACAGAACAGCCAATTAAGTGAAGGGCTATTCTGTAATACTACATTTCCTGTGCAGTAGCCATTGCAGGAGAAATGCATAGCTAGCCAAGGCTTCTGCAAAATTAGCTTATTTCCAGAGGTACTGATCAGCGACCCCACATTTTGGGAAGGTTATGTATGTTGGCGCAAACCCTTTAACTTTATTGTTATGTTATAATACTATCACATATGGAAACCTTTCAATTTTTAGTGAGTCCAGGGTGTAAGTGGTGCATTAGAACCCTGGGAGAAGATACATTATTGATGATTATAGGTATACATAAGTATTCAATGGGGTTGATGTACTTTATATTTATATCTCCTTCAGTGCCATAGACATTTGTTACATCTGACATGGACGTAAGGATTATTCTCTAAAAGGGCAAATATATACACACAGTATAAATACAGAAAACACAAAAATTTCTAAAGGAAACAGAAAATGGGGAAGACTGAGATCTAACCCTAAATCCTGAGTAAAGGGAAAACTGCACCTGCCTTACCTACCAGCTGAGCACATACCCTGATAAGGGGGACCCCATATCAGGAACCTTTGGCAACCCTAATTCTCCCTAGATGATGATAGGGAACAGTGGCAGGAGTAGATGACACTCAAAGAATAAGAAACCACAAAGTGCAGGGAAGTAAATATTCAAGCATGCCACATAAAGAAGTGAACAACAAGCGGACCTATCTTAACTAGGACGCAAAGCAGGACTAGGAGCCACCGACACAACCAGTCTGAGAGTATAGGCAGTGCCCTCTGTGAAGAGGAGCCAGAATAAATGTACACAAACTAAGGCTGCCTAGATAGGACTCCTCCCTCCCAGTCAACCAATCAGTAGATAAATCAGTAAAGAAGTGCTCGCATTGGCATCCAGCACCAAAATGACAGAGAGCATGCATCGGGGGAGCTGACACCACAATGTCACCCCAGTCCTACCCCCACTTGCAGGCGGTGAGCCGTGACAACATTAAATGGAATATCAGTGTGCATGAGTGACGACTGCTCCATTCAAACTCCTTCAGCATGATGGGTTCGAACCCCCGTTCTACTGTACCTGCAGTAGAGTCCGCAGAAATGATAACTTTATATCACGTATCCATAGGATAGATAAATATTTTTTCATGAGATAACCCCTTTATTAAAAGGCTCATTTTCATCTTTTTATGGCGCCCCGCTCTTCTATATTCACCATTGATGATTAGAACCAAAAACTCTCAACAAAACAAAAGTAATTGACTTCAAAGATAGTGTGAGGCCAAGGTTCCTTACCGGATCCAGTGATCTAGACCTATGGGTACTGCTAGATTTACCACTCGCCTGCATTGTTCTGCCACATTGTACTTTTTCATCCCACCAGATGTAATTTAACCATGCAGCCTGACAAAGAAAAATGAAATTACAGGGTATATAGTATTAGAAGAAAATTCTCTGACACTGTACTTTTAAAGACTATTTTTTACTTGCGGATTGAACGAAATCTGTGCCACAAGGGTCTCACATTCCATCATGGGTGTTTGAAAAGTATAAACACTTACTTAACTTCGGAGTTTTCTGCTGTATTATGCTTCAGTCAGTCAGCAGAGCTCTCTATCAAGACAAAGAGATCAAAAGTTAATTTCTGCCAATGACAAAAGAAAAATAGAGGAAATAAATGCTGTTTTCCCTCGATCACTCATCTGTGAGTGATTGCAGGAGCAGAAAGCAACAATCATACTGAGAGACTTGTGATTGCTTGTCTGGCTCATTTACAATGCTAGCTCTAAACACAGATATTTCAGTAACATAATGAAACAGAGAGTAGAAAATATAGTACAGCTCACAAATCAAATATAGGTTTGGTAGTCACCGGGGGACTTATTAACATTTTACTTGCGTTCTTTTATATAGTTCAGTGGTCACCAGCTTCAAATCAAATGTATTCATTACATTCTGTACATTGAATACAAGGTTTCACTGATTTGGTAATGAGTAAAGGTCAAGATAATAATTTGTTTACAATATTGAGAAATGAAGCGTTCGCGCTTATATCCGGCATAGTTGTTATTATAAGGACGTTAATAGACTCGTTAAAGTCACCAAATGTGAATGAATGATCCTTGGGCAGCTATCAGCTGTGTTCCTATAGTCAATTATAGGGTTATCAGTTAGAACTGTTTTGGCATGTTATCTTGTTCAGGCCATGGTATTTTATATATGTTGAAGGAGTTGTCCAATTTTTTTCATCCCTTTGAAAAAAGATTATCCCGAAAATAGTCTGATCACAGGTTGTCCATTGCCTGGGGACCCTGTAATCTGACAAAGCAGAATGTGTTTATTTCCATAGCTATACAACCACAAAAGGGAAATTAAAGGGATTTTCCAGGACTATAATATTGATGACCTATGCTCACGATTGGCAATCAATTTAAGATTAGTGGGGATCTGGCCCCCTGCACCCTTGCTAATTAGCTGTTTGCTATAGCTACTAGACACTGGAACTAGCACAGTTCTGTACATTGCCAGAATAGTAATGCAAGCTCGGTCACATTCAAGTGTCAGGTCCGGCGGGTCTGGGGGTCTCCGTGTCTGCACTACCAGTCCTAGTACCCGGGCTACGGGGATGCGGTGCAGAGGAGCCCCAGTCTTGGTGACCTCCCCTGCCTGCCATGATCCGCTGCACCGGCTTTGGGTGTGCGCTCCCGGGCGCAGGGAGCATGTGCCTAGTTAGCTGTGCCACGCCGCGTCCCCGTTGCCATGACACCCAGGAGCGTTCCTTCTGTCACTGCCTGTTTTTAGCAGGCGCCGTGGGATGTTTACTCCTGGCATCTGGTGATTGGGTCCTGCTGCTGTCAGCCCCCCCCCCCCCCCGCCCCAATCAGCTGCTGGGGCAGGACTTCTGACAGCATTTAAACTGCTCATTTTTTTCCTGACCTGCCAGTGTATATTTGGTGTCCAGCTACACCCGTGTTAACTGTATTTGATTCCATGCTTTGACTCGCTTGCTTTGGACCTAACTTTGCCTTCGTCTGACCCCTTGTACCTCGTTCTCTTCTGTGGCCGACCCAGATTGCCTGACCTCCCTTTGTGTTTGTGTGTTACCTGTATTTGTCTGTGGGTCTAACTCCTGCCCCGCATACCTAGCCAGTCTAGGGACTGCTGCCCAGTTGTCACCCTAGGGCCTAGCCTAGGGGGGCAAGTAGGTAGGGAAAGGGGTTGCAGGTAGTTTCAGAGACCTCCAGTTACCCAGACCCCAGCTCCTTGACACAAGTGAATGAGATTGAGCTTGTTGTAGTATTTGTGTAGACTACATGATATATGGAGCTATGGTAGTAGCAATGCACATTGACTCTAAGAAAGGTGTTTGATACACTATTTGTAATATTGTGCTGCCCGCTGTACATGGATAATATACTCAGCATAAATCTAAGGCATCACATATCATGGAATGATCCGCCCTACAAATGGTGCCATGCAGGGGGAGACACGCTCTGTATTGTTTGTAACACATCATTTATTTTTGCTAAATTGGTAACTAACATACAGATGTAGCTCAGTTTAGCCCAATGCTTTTAACTTACTGCAACAAGTTATCTTATCATGGCACAAAATATATTAAACTGCTAATGAAAAGGCAAATATGTTTTGGCACAGAACTTTTTCTTAGGCTCTTATTCAAGTGAGCGCTTCTACGTGGCTAATTTAGCCGCGTAAAAACATTGCGACCATCTGAAGCATTGGATTCCAATATATTCATTCAGATCTTTTTGCAACCATCTCTGAGGGCAGCATAAGGACATTCACACTGATTACAGTGTCTGCTGTGTGGATCTGGGCAGTAGTTTTGGAGAAACATACATTTATCAGTAGCAGAACTTGCATAGAGGACTACTAAAAGTAGTCCTGGATATTCATGAGCTTCTGGCTAGCTACACCCACCCTCCAGCCAATGACTGATTGCTGTCTGACAATTACCATGCATAGAGAGAGAGAGCTGTCAATCATTGGCTGCAGGGCAGAAAGGGTGTCAGCTCATGAATATGCAGGACTAGCTCTGTGTCTGGCTGCTACTAATTAAATTTAAGTTTCTCCAAAACTACTGAACTGATCTACATGGTAGACATACCAGTGTAATCAGTATGACATGCACTACCTTAGGTGATCTCAGTACAGACCACGAAAAGAGGATGACAGAGTCTCTTTAAGATAACTTATCCCATAAAGTTATCATAGTCAAGTTAAACTTTGCTATATCTGTAAACAGCTTCATTGTTAGAGACTGCAATGTCTTTGTGTAATCTAATCCTGTAGTCATGTATTATTCTTTTCCCTATGCACTCCATTCTATTGTTTATCGGTTAGCAAGACAAAGTGACAACAGGAATAGGGTTAATCTAAGGCTCCACAGCGACTTTTGGTGAGGGCTCTTTCACACGAGCATATATCGGCCGCCATTATCACGGCCGGACGATACATGCTACAATCTTATGCATTGGATCCCAATGCATCATATCAGAAGGCTGTATTCCTGCAGCGTAAAAGTGCCTGGCCAGGCCAATATAGCATTGTGCGCTTTTACAGCGAGACGAAAACTTAATAATTCTCTTCCCGGCCGGAATACTATAGGAGCCAATGATAGCAACCGGAGAAGGGAGGTGGTAGGGAGTTTAGCAGCATGACTGCTAAATTCCCACCCCCTTCTCTCCTCCTCTCCGGCTGTTTGCAATAAGAGGGTGTGGGACGGGTGTGGAGCTAAGTGCGGCCCCATCCTGCCTCCTCCCACTGCTGGCTGCAGACAAGGGGTGTAAAGGGGGCGGGAGCTTAGCTCCGCCTCCACCCCACCCCCTCCTTTTGCAAACAGCCGGAGGGGAGGAGAGTGGAGGTTAGCTGGCGAGGAGGAGGGAAGAGCAACAGTATGATGGCATGGCGGCCTCAGCATATATGCGCCAGGCCCATGCTGTCTATACAGGCGCACAAACGTTAGATTTGTTCACCCGTACACGCGTTTTCACGGTGCCGTGGGCGCACGTAAAAACGCCTACTGCCATGTGAAAGAGCCCTTATGAAGTGATTGCAGTAAAATTGTGCAACCTCGTTAAATCATAAAAAATCCATAAATCTTGGGGGAACATTTAGAATTACGGCTATATCAGAATTCTTATTACACTAATTTTTGACCATCAGCCTTTAACCCTCTTCAGCCAACCAGAGAATGAGAGGATCCCAATGTTGTAGGCTCCCAAAGACTTCATTCTACTCTTAGTTTGTTGCTTCATACGCTGTTCCATTTCCTACCATTGCCTTTACACCTCACGATCATCAAAATGAAGCTAGATAGAATTATTCCTGTATTCATTCTAACACATTCTGAAGATCTTTTTTATATTGTAGTAACATTTCCTGTAATGAATAGCACCAAATACAATTACCATTTGGAAGAAGGAGGTGGTAATCACACATGCTCATAAACAATCTGTCACTACACATTCATATTTTATTCTTTTTCTTAGATTTCATAATTTATTTAAGACAAAACAAAATAACAATTTAATAACTTTGATTTCAGCTTTAATTACATTATTTTTAGCTTTTATTTCCTAAACCTAATTATGTGATGAATATAACAGTGTCTGTTCTTCTTTAGTGTCCCATTTAATTTAAGGGGCTTGGCTAAAAGCAAATGGTGGCGGTTATGTGAGTTCTAAGTTCTGTGGCAGCACAGGATCTTCATCCCAACATAGGCAGAAAATGCGCAAACACTAAGTTCCTGCACCTACGATATCAATGGTGGCCTCAGAGGGGATTCTGGAAGCCTACCTCTCCATTGACATCTCTCAACTAAGCACGCCCTTTACCAAGTGGCACCATTCACTTTTCAGAACCACCTTGCAGCAGAGTAACAGCCGTTTCCCATGAAGGAACACAACATGCCACACCAGCTTTATTTCCTTTCACTGCCCTGTATTTAGCTATACATGAAATGGTTCATTGGGCCAATGGCTATATCCCTCAATTCCCCATATACATTCAGGTTTGTCTTTGTCAAGTGTGCATTTGTAATGAGAAAAGAAAGCCATTGTCAGACCCCTCTTGCAGGGTTTTATCTCCCAAGAAGAAAAGGATTGGGCATTATAACAGGGACCATACTCTGTGTTCTGCACGGGAGTGGCTGTTTATATTGTATTCATGCTGTCAGCCCATGACAGTCCATAAGAGAACAAATGAGCTGATTGCAGAGGTCAGACCACCTGCTGTGCTCTGCAAGCAGCTCCTAGAGGCTCATTTACATGCAAAAGAAGCTAATAAAGTGCTAATGGACATTAGTGTCCATTAGCACTTTATGCAAAATGATCACTAGAACTGTTAATCTTTCAATCATTTGAAAGATTGTCTTTGTGTGCAAATGAGCCTTTAGATGACTGGTCAAACCAAGATGATCAGTATTTAATGTGTATGGCCACCCTCAGTCTCCAGCAGCCTCTAAGATATAGAGGAAGCTCTTAATGATATCACCCATCACTCAATGGCTATCATCTAAAGTACAGAGAGAACCCATCCATAGGTTTACTAAGCAAAGTCCCTACCAAGTTATGATAAAAAAACGTATGTACTTGTGGTGACGAAGACTAAGGCTTCATGTCCACGGGCAAATTATGAATTAGGATCCACAGCGGATCACCCGCATGCGGATCCGCATCCCATAGGGATGCATTGACCACCCGCGGGTAGATAAATACCCGCGGATGGTCAATAAAAGTGATTTTTAAAAAAATGGAGCATGAAAAAAAATGGACCATGCTCCATTTTCATGTGGGTCTCCTGCAGGCTTCTATTGAAGCCTATGGAAGCCGTCCGGATCCGCGGGAGACCAAAATCAGAATATACTCATCTGCTCCGGATCTTCCCTTCTTCGCGGCTTCATCTTCTCTCTGCCACGGCCGGATCTTTTTTCTTCGGGCCGCCGCATGCGCGCGGCACGCAACCGACATGCCGTGCACATCCGCCGGGCCGAAGAAAGAAGATCCGGCTGCGACGGAGAGAAGATGAAGCCGCAACGAAGGGAAGATCCGGAGCGTGCGAGAGGTGAGTTAATTCTTCTTTTCAGCCCTCATGTCCACGGGGCAGGAGGGACCCGCTACGGATTCTCCATGGAGAATCCGTAGCGGGCCTGATTTTCCCCGTGGACATGAGGCCTTAGGGTGACTATGTGATGGATGGTAGGCCTCAACACTTGTCTCCAACTCAGTCAATGACACAGTGTTAAAATATATGGGGTGATGGAAAGGTAAACTGCGCTGGTCTCTGCTCCCTGCTGTAGGTGGTGTTGGTGCAGTGTGTCCACAAGTCCAGAGAGTCAGGAGAGGAAAAATTAAAACTCACATTTACTTGAAATTGAAGTGTAATGATACAACATATATAGATGAAGGCACAGTCCTTAAAAGTCACGCAATTTAGTTTCAATACCGGCAGTGGCTCAAATCCGCCTCAAGTAGAGATGAGCGAACGTACTCGTTTCGAGTACTTACGCACCCAAGTACCGCCATTTTCGAGTACTTCAGTACTCGGGTGAAAAGATTCGGGGGGCGCCGGGGGGCGGGGAGAGGCGTGGCGGTGCGGGGGGTAGCAGCGGGGAACAGGGGGGAGCCCTCTCTCTCTCCCTCTCCCCCTCACTACCCACTGCTACCCCCCGTGCCGCCACGGCGCCCCCCGAATTTTTTCGCCCGAGTACGGAAGTACTCGGAAATCGCGGTATTCGGGCAAAAAAGGGGCATGGCCGAGCACGTTCGCTCATCTCTACCCTCAAGCCATCCTTGTGCTTTGTACTGCATTACTGTGATAGCCTCATGTCACTGGAGTTTTCCCAACCTCTGTACTGTAAGGTGTTCATGGCCCTGGAGTCTGTAGCTTTACCTAGGAAGCCGTTACATCACTGAAATTAATCCTGCAGCTTCATGTATCTTATCTGTAATGATATCAGATGTAGCTGTACAGATTGTATCTGTCCAATTCCATTGAAAAACAAACTGAGATCTTTTAGGTTCGAAACATGTAAAAAGAAAACTAAAATAATGTGGTTGCATAAACATGCACACCCTAAAACTAATACTTTGTTGATGAACCCTTTGACTTTAGGCCAGCATTCATTCAGTCTTTTTGGGTAGGTGTCTATCAGCATGGCAAATATTAACTTGGCAATCTTTGCCTACTCTTCCTTGTAAAAGCGCTCCATATCTGTCAGTTTGCTGAGAAACAACCCCATCCACATACTGTATATGCAATGATTTTTTTCAGAAATGTATATTTTGGGAGCAACTATTTTCCTAGGGTTTAGTAATTTAGAACTAACATCCTAGGCTTAGCTGATGGTTGGTCTATGCTTCTGCCTCTGCTGGGTTGCAGCAGAAACCCAAGGGTTGAGCTCAGGGGATTTCTGAGCACATGTGCTAGCAAAGGGAGCTGCTGCACTGGTCTAACAGGTCCTTCTGCATATGACATGACCTGTTACGTAAGTTCTCAGCTTTCAGCAGCTTCCTACTGATTGTATATATTATACTCAGTCTAATAGGCTTAGTTACTTAGTTATAGATTAGTATGTAGCATAGGATAGAGACAGATAGGTATCTGATGGCCTATAGGGAGTTAGCAGCCCGTTGAAATTCTAGATTAGTTGGTTGTTAGGGACAGAGTGTTAGTGTAGTCAGGCCTGTATCTACTCTTCTCATCATCTCCTGATCTACTGCTGGTCATTATCTGGAGGAATCCTATATCTACAGCTGTCCATATATACACTGCTGCCATTTATATGCCTATAAAATTATTGCTATAACCGTACTTGGTATTTTTGTACATTTACAAGAATAGTGGTTATTGGTATGTATTGTTTTTTAACTTTCATGAAAAGACCCTCCATAACATTTGAAGGCTTTATCCTGGGTTGAGGTACTGTTAAAAATTAGTTACACGTCCTATTATTCCATTCAGCGAAGATTCTCAGTCTTTCTGTTCCATTACAGGTTAGAATCAAGGTCTGTTGTTGGAGAGATATTGTTCATAACTTTCCCCCAAACAGGGTTACATAAGCAACAAATCTACCACATATGTTTACTCTCCCAAAGTCTAAAATATTTAGGAGAGAACTTAATAAATCAGTCAATGCCCCTTAAATATTTATTTGCAAATGCCAGCATTAGTGCATTAGTTTACATGAATTCAAGGGGCGTTCTTTAAAGATTTCCCCTGACCTACTTCTATTTATCACATGATGCTGAAACTGCATGTGTGTAATCATATACGTCTTCGATTTGCAACTCTGAACTGATAATGGTCTTTCTTTTACAGGTGCAGATTGTTGTGAAGTCTGATAATTGACCCAGTGGAATACAGATCAGTCATTATGTTCCTTTACGTGAAAGGCTGCACACTAAGGGAAACGTTCAATGAGATGAAGGTTTATAGGGAGGATTCCCCATTATGTAATGTAGTCAAGAACTGGCATTGCCAAATCAAATGTGGTCAGACTTCAGTGGAAACGGCTCCAATTCCTTGGCAAGCCCACTCCGCTATCGATGAACACACTATCCAGCAAGTGGAGGCTGCCATTTTGGAAAATTGCCGCTTAACCATTCGCAATGTAGCCCAAAGTGTCAAGATTAGTATGGAGTCCGTAAAAAAAGCAATCCAAGACAATCTTTATATCCATAAGGTATCCGCTCGCTAGGTTCCCCGGCTGCTCACAACTTTCCAGAAGCAGGAACAAGTTGAATGCTTGCAGGCTTTTTTGACAATGTGCCGTGGAAATAAGCAGGAATTTTTCAACAGACTGATTACACAGGATGTTAGCTGGGTCCATCACTATGATCCAGAGAATAATGTTCAGTCAATGCAATGGAAGCATCCGGACTTACTGTCTCCAAAGAAGGCACATGCCCAACCCTCGGCAGGCAAGGTCATGCTCACAGTCTTTTGGGACCAGCATGGAGTAGTCTTGATGGATTTCCTAGCAAAGGGTACCACGATTACTGGGGCATACTATGCTTCACTGCTGTGGAAATTGCGGGAGGCTATCAAAACCAAGTGACGTGGCATGCCCACTAAAGGTGTCCACCTTCTGCAAGACCATGCCCCAGTTCACAACTCACATGTCGCCCAGATAGAAGCATGCTGCTGCTGGTATGAAATTCTACTGCATCCCCCTTATTCACCCGACCTCACACCATCGGACTTCCACCTCTTTCCAACATTTAAGTTATTTTTGAAGGGCAAGTATTTTCCAGATGATGAGACTTTGATTTCCGAAGTTACAACTTGGCTTTTGGAGCAACCTGCTGACTTCTACAAGCGAGGTGTTTACCTCGTTGCAAAAAGAGATGGTAGAAGTGTGTGTCCCTAGGTGGCACCAATGTAAAGAAGGACTAATAACCATGCCAAGTTCCATTGCTCTCAGTCCACAGGAAGTGGGTCAGGAGAAATCTTTAATGAACACCCCTTGTATATTGTTTTTTTCTTCAATTACTCTCCTTTACTAGTATGAACTTTCAGCATGCAATAGGTGGGTCAACGTGTGACTATGTGATTTAAAGTAATTAACACTACAGAATCCACATTTATTTTACTGTTTAACAGATATGAAATGCTATTAATTGGATGACACAAGTCACTGCCAGATCATGCCTATCCAACTTCATATTTTCGATAATGAATTCTCAACTATATTCCCCAGCTTGTGCATGATCAAAATCACGGATTTGAAAGGGAAGAAATTCATTCACACTCATGTTCTGTGGCTCAGCACCTGTCCTCTATTTGACCATTAATTTAACCTCTGGGTTTTATACTAACCGACAATTCCCTTCTATGCAAATACTGTACTGCACTTTCTCTATCAGTGAGTACATGAATGCAGTATATGTGGGAATGCTATTTTTACAACCAGAGCTACATGTAAAAGATGTATTGTAAATGCTTATAAAACAAATGGAATGTATAAAAGTTTAATGTAGTGACTAGAAGTGAATATCCATGGCCTATTTCATTTTATACAGTTTACGTGATTGTGTGTGAACTGAAGATTACCTCATTATTATTCTCAAAATGTGATATAAACTTGCATAAAGTTCAGCTATTCTCACCTACCAGAGATGAGAGGCCAAAAAGCACCAGACCTGATGTCCTGTGATGGGAGTGGATAATGTAGCATTAAGAAGAATTTTTTTTAGGTTAATGCGATTGTTCTAAGTTAGAGAAACCAAGTAATCTTGTAGATATGATATCTTTTAATGGCTAACAAAAAGCCAGGCATAATGAAATAGATCCGAAGAGGTATATATATATATATATATATATATATATATATATATATATATATATATATATATATACATATGACAAGGCACAGACATGGATGTAATTAATTTGCACTTGAAAGGATACTACATCAGGATGAGTAGAGAAATGAAAACATACTTAAATAGTCTACTGATAAAGATGTGAAGGTTTTATGGTCCCTGAATTAGTGTTAGGGGGTCACCAGGTCAGAGTATTATCTCTGCTATAGATTTTTCATACTTCCCATTCACGCATGAATCCTCTTGACGAATTTAGCCTTCTGTTGAAAGTGTCAAATGTTGTTCTAAATTTATACTCCCAAATTCTTCTTTGGCTTTATAATTTGAAATTGCCTTTAAGTATCATAACTTTTAAATGTTCTATGTTGTGTCCGTGACTAGAAAAGAGCTTGGCCACAGGTAATTCTGTCTTTTTCTCTTTAAGGCCTCGTTCAGATGAGCGCTATTTTAGTGAAGTATAGGTGCACGAAAAAAGCACACCAATACTGCGCTAAAAATCGTGTGAATGGGCAGCTGCTCACTGGAGCAACTGCACTTGAAAAAGCGCTGCTGCTCCTGGAAGAGAGAGAGAAAAAGCGCCGCAGGCCTTCACGTCTTGGAGAGAGAGAGAAGGGCTACAGGGGATTAATCCACAGCTCCGCTCTCTCTCTGCTATGGAGACTAACCCATACCATGTCTCTCTCTCCCTGCTCTGGGGATTCACGAGGGATATCCCCATAGCGCAGAGAGGGAATGGACAGGGCTAGAGAGGGCAGGGCTATAGGGCTTCTCCCAGAGATCACCATAGCAAAGAAAAGGGGACAGGGCGCTCTCCCCAATATAGGGAAATGCCTTGGGGAGAGAGGTGTATGGAGTCCCCTGCTGCTCCCGATGCTGGGGAATTGCCTAGCCGGGAGGCAGGTGGAATCCTCTGCTGCTTACAGCAGGGCATTTAAAAGGTGCTGCCCTGAAGCATATTTTATATGTCCTGTTGTAAATTCCTGTTAGTCTCTGCGGGGATTAAAGGAACTCTTGGGGAGGCCCCTCATCCCTGTGGGGACTAATAGGAGTTTACAACGGGACATTTAATATATGCTTCTGGGCAGCATGTTTTAAATGTCCTGCTGTAAGCTAAGGGGAATGTATTCCCTGCGCAGGAGTTTCCATAAACTCCTGCTCCCATAGGAGTCAATGGAAACTCCTTCACATCGCTCACCAAATATAGGTCAGGTCCTATTTTTTGGCGCAGCCCTAATTGTGTGGCAATGAGATTTCATCCTCACTTTCAGTTTTTGTCCTGTTTCCCCAACATAAAGCCCTCCGACAGGACATTTACTGCACATTATCAGGTACACAACATCGGACGTGGAACATGTGAATGTCCTCGGGATCTTATAGTCCTGCTGTGTGTTGGGGATTTGTATCCTGTCCACGGTCAGTATATGTGAGCAGGTCTTACAGCTCCTTACATTACAATGATAAGTTCCTTTTTGTGTGTCAGAGGGCAATGCACTCCTGATTATAAAGTTCCTCAAATTTGGAGGTTTTCTGTAACACAGAAGGGGAGGGTCCCGAAATATGGTTCTTAGACAGTCATCCATGTGTAGGGTATGATGGAGGTTCTTTGCTGTTATCCGTATAACCTCTATCTGTGAATTGTAGGTCACTACTAGAGGTACATGATTGTTTCCTTCCTTCTGTGTATTGGAGTAGTTAATTCCTGGGTATCCTGGTGACTCTGGTGATTTGGTCATAAATTGAAGTGGGATGGTAGCCCTGATTTAATAATGTCCTTTTAAGATGGTATAGAGGTTCCTCTCTGTCTGTTAGGTTGGAGCAGATCCGGTTGTATCTGATGGCCTGGCTGTAGATGCTGGACTTTCTGATGTGTTTAGAATTGGAACTGTCCCACCTAATTTATGTGGGCCGATCAATCAGTTTTCAGTATAGGGATATCTGTATTAAGTTGTTTGAAATTTTTATGGAGGTGTCCATTTTGGGCAGGTACACCCCACACTGTGTACTGTACACCAGGATTACAAACCATCCCTAAATTCCTGGACAGTCCATAAAAATAGGCACTTTTTTCTACTGACTATGAAGAAAAATTGATGTATCTGTGATTTTTTTTAAAGCCGGAGGAACTTATGCAAGCTATTGCGATTACAATTAGCATCATTTTACAGTTCACAGTGAGCGCTACTAATGTGTTCATATCAGTGTTCTAGTCTGTAGGCATGTAGCATTTATAATCTTTATGATTCATTATGGTTTTCCAGTGTGTCTGTAAAAAAAATGTTGTCTGTCCGAGATTTTTGGATATGTTGTCCAAAAAAAGAGAACTCAATTAGCAACCCTGCTGTACACTCCTGTTTAACAATATGATTGCTGCCAATAGCATTTTATAGCCATAAGTCAATCCAGCATGTATTGGGTTTCAATGGACACATCGCCATACATATACATGAGATCATTACTCTCAATGCCAAGCATCAGCTGCACTGGTTTAAAGCTCATGACATCACCATTGGATTTAGGAGTGTTGGAAATGTGCTCTCTGTAGTGATAAATCATACTTCCTGAACTATCAATCTGAAGCAGGACACACGGCCTCAGGGGCTGTTAACATGATGTTTTAGCCTTCCATCCAACGTAAATGTTTTAATTAAAAAAAAGTATTGAAACATATTGCTTGTTTTACCCATAGACTATAATTGGTCGAAAGTAGTTCAAATATGCATACTTATGGCTACATTTGAACTTTTTTTAGTTTGTATACTTTTCTTTTTTTTTGTGAAATCAAAAAGTGCAGCACACCACGCTTTTCCATCCCATAAAAAAGCTTTCTACACTTATATGTATACATGAGACTGTACTTTCTCATACATCTAAGGCGTGTTTTTGTTGTCAGATGCCTTTAAAAAATGTTAAATAGCAAAACTGTATTATAGGGGGTTTCCCGGCAAATGATAAAGTTCTGTCACATGGATGTTGAAGGTTCCATCTTCTCTTACTAAGTTAGAGTCATCCTGGTCGTACTAGGGGTGCAGTGATGTGAGAAGTTTTTCTCCCATTCTCCCCCTCCGAGTAAGTGCATGTTTACTAGTGAATTACCAACTGTTCCTGACTTACTTTATCACCTCTGAGCAGAGGCGTAACTTGAAGCTTCTGGGCCCCAGTGCAAAACCTGTAACAGGGCCCCCAACTACAATTCTTTATTCATAGTACTGGGCTCCCTATATGGAGAAGAGAAGTCTTATGGGCTTCTTAAGGCTCCTGGGCCTGGGTGCAACCGCATCCTCTGCATCCCTTATAGTTACACCAGTGCCTTTGAGGTCTGCTCCTGAGCACCCTGTCTGTTTTCTGCTTTGATATCTATGCATTTTTAATACAACCATTGTGTTGAAGTCCTGGATTGAGGCTGATGATCCCCCCAGTGGGAAGAGGTGCATTCTACTGGTGGAACAACTTTTGCAATTGGATTCATTGTCTGATTGGATCTGGTGTAACACCAAGGTGTGCCACACAACCGGTGGGTGCTTATCTCATTATGCTTGAGTACTTCTCCTGATCCATGGTGCTTAAAAGGGATTTCTCTAATTTTACTCATTGAATGACAGATGAGCGCTGCCTCTGATTGGTCACAGCGCTCAGCCAATCAGAGGCAGCACTGCATGAGGCAGGGATTTTTCAATCCCCAGCCAAAAGAGCAGCAGAAAAAGAGTGCCGGGATTTGATGTATTCTTTTTTAAATTCTTCTACAGCTATTGATTATTTTAGGGGGCGGGGCTTACATCTCTAGCCCCCCTTCCCCCTCCCAAATCCTCGTCGCAGAGAGTCCCCTGCCACTTGATCCTCACCATTGATTTCAATGAGGCTGGCGCTGCTTGAACAATGGAAGAAGATCACTATCTCCTGTCATAGCTGTCACAGATTCCTTCAGCCCTGCTGGGATGGGAGGCTGTTTCCCTGCGGAAACGCCTCGCATCTGGGGCTTCTGAAGGATTGCGAGAGCAATATCGGGGCTTCAGTTGCATACCTATATCGCTCTCGCCAGTATGCAGGAGCCCTCAGGATTATACTGTGTTGCTTAAATGTTCCCTTAAGGGCGCCTTAACACTGGCGAGAAAATCGCGCAACGTATGAGTGAAAACGCAGAATTATGAAACCAATGATTTTCAATGGTTTCCTTCACATTTGGATTTTCTCACTCAGGCTATATTGCAAGAGAAAAAAATTGCAGCATGTCCTATCTTTCTGCATTTTGCTTTTTTTTAATCTCCCTATGGAGCCTCCTTTTTATTGCATCGCAAAGCACAAACTTGCGATTTTTGTGCGATGCGTTTTTAACATTAGAAAGTCCTCTTGACTTTCGCACTAAAAAATCGTGGCAAAATTGCATGTATAAAAACGTGCGAAAAAATTGCAAGCGGCAGTGATGTTTTTGTGAGAGAAAGCAACTCTGACGCTCAAAAATTGGAAAAAAAAGTTGTCATTTTGCCATGATTTTCTTGCGGTGATATGGCAATTGCCAGTGTGAAGGATCACTAATTATTTTAAGCAGTTTTTGGTCTCCACTAGAGATGAGCGAGTATACTCGCTAAGGCACATTACTCGAGCGAGTAGTGCCTTAGCCGAGTATCTCCCCGCTCGTCTCTAAAGATTCGGGGGCCGGCGGGGAGCGGCGGCGGAGAGCGGGGAGGAACGGAGGGGAGATCTTTCTCTCCCTCTCTCCCACCCGGCTCCCCCCTGCTCCCCGCTGCAACTCACCTGTCACCGGCACCGGCCCCCGAATCTTTAGAGACGAGTGGGGAGATACTCAGCTAAGGCACTACTCGCTCGAGTAATGTGCCTTAGTGAGTATACTCACTCATCTCTAATCTCTACCTACGAAAGGTGAATCTTTACATGAAATATGAGTGCAAACTGATGGTCCCTGTATAATACACCATCCCATTGTAATTGTTGCATTTGATAGTCTTGGTGAATGTAAAAACAGGTTTCATTTCCACCAAACGTGATACACAGATGTATCAGAGGTTAACATTAACGTCTCATGGTAACTTTATTTACCCTTTTAATTGCCTTTGTTGTGTTAAGATAAGAGAACAGAGACTTTTAACCCCTTGAGTGGCAGGTTTCCTACCACCCTGTCGTGCCCACCAGGGCAGGTTTTTTAAAATGGTCTAATCATTGAATTTCAACTAGTTTTGCAGTTGCGTCTCAAGAGCCATAACTTTTTCATTTTTCCATTGACATGGCCATATGAGGGCTTGTTTTTTGCGGGACAAGTTGTGATTTTTTAAACAGGGGGGAGGAAAAAAAGAAATGGGGAAAAAAGAAAAAAAGGGGCCATGTCATTAAGGGGTTAAATAATGTATTAACTTCCTTCTCTGGGTCATTACGACACATGGATACCACGTGTGTGATTGTATTTTTGATTTTTTACAAAGTAAAGGGAGACAAGTGTTTTTTTTATTTTTTTAATAATTTTTTTACTTTTTTTTTTTTCATTTTTTTTAAATTTTATTTATTTTTTTTGTCCCTTTAGGGGACTTCCACAGGGACCCATCAGGACCCCTGATCACATTCCGGGGGTCCGATGGTGACAGCCCTTTACATGCTGCAGTGACAGCCTTTTACATGCTGCAGTCACATAGACTGCAGCATGTAAAGGGTTAACACAGCAGAGATCGGAGGTTTTCTCTGATCTCTGCTGTAAGAGCTAGTACCTAGCTGTCCTCTGACAGCTAACAACCAGCTCTCCCTGCCACAGAGACCATCGGCTTGCTTCTGACAAGCCGATGGTCTCTATGGCAACTTGTAAACAAAGCAGGACTGCCGACATGTCGGCAATATCTTCTGCTGGTTTTTCAAAGCCCTTGCACTGCTCTGTGTGGGTCTGTGCAGGCAGAGCACACTGTCACAGCTTGTGGCATTGTGCTCTGCAGCTCCCATAGTGATACATAGCCCGGAAATCTTCCGGGCTATGTTGCTATGAGCAGTGGAGCTCCTCCCGGAAATTTTCCGGGCGTGCCACTCAAGGGGTTAATGGTGATAATATAACTTGTTGCAGAAAGTTATCCCAATCAAGTTAAACTTTGCTGTAATAAGATACAGTTTCTCAACATCTCACACGTGTGTAAGGCTTCAATTTGCAAAATATCATTCCACCAGGCATGCAGACCTGTTTATGATAAATATATATCTATGTACATCCACATAAGCACATGTGCATTCTGAAATGTTAGCTATGACAAGTAGTGATGAGCAGCCTACAGTATCAGTTCTAATCCTTTATATGCAACATCAATGTGCCTGGTTTCCGAGAAGACTGTAACAAGTTCTACCTCTTGTTAAAGGGGCGTTTCATTAACGTCTCAATGAAGGGCTCTGAGTGAGTGCTGCATTCTCTGGATATCGGTGTCCTGTCAGGGAAGAGATAATTAGGGAATGCTTGCAGGTAAGATTAATCAGTACTAGTTATGGAATGATAAGGACTTCAAATTGTTCAGTGTTACATGACACAGGCAAATATTATGGCAAGTGCAAAGGTCGAAGAATACTGTGAAAGAGAAAGATAAAAAATGGATTGACGTGAAAGTAGAGAGACATAATAGATATCTAATGAGCACAAAAAGATGGGAATTTGCTGAGTGGTTCTTACAATACGTCTCTGTAAGTGAAGAAATGGATGTGGATCTTTATTCAATGCAATAAAATGTTAACATTTTCCAGTTTAATGGTGTTGGTCAAAACCATTGGATTAATAGACCTTTATTTAAAGGGGCAGTCCCATCTAGTACCCCATTCTTAGAATGAGTCCTACTTGTGTTGAATGGTCTGGCTTTTTTAACCTGCTTTGATCATCTGTTATCACTGGAGGAACCTCTATGACTCCCCTGATTTTCCCTGCTGCTGGGTTATAGAAATGATCCAAGGTAGAGGACGCTGTCTGTATGACCTTCATACATCTTAAAAGGTCACATAGAAATTGTTCCGTCTTTAGGCATTTTGAAGACACAACAAAACAAAGGAGACCAAAGGATCATTTGGGGGCGTGGTCTGTGTCTGAGCTGAAGAGATGTGCTTCCCATCAGCTTTGCTGTGATATCTATTATATCCAGCGCAATCCATTTCAACCCTCTTAATCCCATAGCAAAAGGAGGGATATTCTCAGTAAGGGAACATCCTGGAACAACAAGCTCAAGCTCCTGTGTACCTATAACCGCTCTGTGGAGAGAATTCCAAACTTTTTCTGGCTGAGCCCTAGGGACCTAGATCTATAACGCTCCGCTATGAGTACTCCACCAAAGCCTCGGAAATACATGCTTTGCCCCTGATGACATCACCCACTTGGAAGTGCCCACGGGACTCTTTCTCTTACCTCTCCTTCTTTCCCACTTCCTCATGCTCCCTGGGCTGCTGTCCAGAGTAGCAGATACTGGACCGAGTTGTGACCACCCCAAAGAGTCTACCATGTCCACTTATGAATAAGATGATTAAAGATTGTTTTGTCTCTTCTGTACATTTGTAAATGTGAACAATATTTCTTTTATTTAGAACATCTCCCTTCGGTGTGTCATGTACAACACCTTCATTTGTTAAAATACTACAGTATGCCGGGCATGTACCATGAAAGTAGCCTGCATGAAATTTGTCACAGCATGGCAGAGCTAATATGACATTCTGAGACCCAGTTATTCAATAAGTTCAGTCATAGTTGATGAATTACGAACCACATTCCTCTAGGGCTGCTCGGTGTAGGCAGTGCTTATTGGTTATCGATACTCCCTATCTTGATTTGTGACAAGTATCACAAGCTTTGCTGTGGGTTACACATCCAGATTGGTCTTCTATTAAGGTCTTTGGGTTACAATCCAAACTTAACATAATGGCCTATTAAACTCAAATATGAAGTATGAAAATTAACAACCTGATCCTTTTCTCCACTGACATCTGCTGTCAGGGAAGAGTCAGTAGTCCACCATCCACATTAGAAGATCATCTTTACTGGAAGAGCACTGAGACTGTGGAACTCTCTGCCTCTGGACATGGTGATGGCAAAATACATAGACGAGTGTAAGAGGGGAATAGATGTCTTTCTAGAGCGCTATGATATTACAGGATATACACATTAGATGACCAGTAGGGTTGTTGATCTGAGTCTTGGAGTCAGGTGGGAACTTTAAAAACGTTGATCAAGGGATTATTCTGACTACCATTATGGAGTCGGGAAGGAATTTTTTTCCCCCAAATGGACAAAATTGGCTTCTGCCTCATTGGGATTTTTGGCCTTCGTCTGGATCAACAAGTTGGTGGAAACAGGCTGAAGTAGATATACATTGTCTCCCTTCAGCCTAACATATTATGTTACATACTATCCGATCCTTTTGAAATAGAAGTTCAGCCAATCTATATCTAATATGTGTCACTACAAATAGTCTAAAATTAAAGGGTTTTCCTCTAGATGCAGCATAAATGTTTGCTAGATGTGGATACTATTTCTAGCCCCACCTTCTATTGTTAAATCTAATTATGGAATAGCTAACAGAGTCAAAGATAATGGATGCCAGGCCCTCATATAGCTAGAGGACTAGTCCGCAATACATGAATAAAGAGGTCATTACACTGTAGATGTGCTGACTCCTTCTTCCTTTCTTAGATTGCAGGCAATTACTGACCCCTGAACATCTGACAAGAGGGAGTCTCTTTATTTATGCATATATGTAAGAAAATCCCTTTAACTCCTTAAGGACAAGGCCTATTTTTCAAATCTGACATCTGTCATTTGATGTAGTAAGAACATTTGAATGTTTTTACTTATTGATGGGTTATGGAGACTGTTTTTTGTGACATGCTGTTCTTTCTAAGTGGTACATTTTTATTAATATAATTTGTGTTTATTAAAAAAGAAAATAAAAATTTACTGAAAATTTGGAAAAATTCTCCATTTTCAAACTGTGAGTTTTATTTTTGTAAGACAGATAGTCAAATGCCACAAAGTACTTACATTATCCTTATACTTGACACACATTATATTGTCGCTGCATAGTGCCCGGCTCTCACCCCTTTTGAGAATTTGCCCAAGCAGCGACTGAGGGAGGCTTTTCTGTTTTTTTCTAACATTGTCACATGCCACAGTTCTTCTGGAAGCGATGCTCTGGAATGGGGGAACACATGTGTAAAAATTTTGCAGGCACAAGTGGAAAGCCTGATCCAGTAGTGGGGGCGCAGCGGTTACGATACAATATTTCCTGTAATTCCCAAGAAGGAAGGGGGCATTATGATGGCTCAATTTTGTTCTTCTTTTCATAAATCTGGAACTTATAGATGAACCCTGATTTACTCTAACACAACTTTTTCACTTTCACACCATACCGTGCCCTCTTACTGGGCAGGTACTGGCAGAATCTAAGCCTCCTTTTGAAATGTACCAGGGACTTACCTACAGAAATGTTTTCTCAGGGGTGTACCCTGGGCAAACTTAGCATTAAAATACTCTATTACTGCCCTGATTTTATATAAGCAATCATGATTGGGGATTGGGGTCATCGCTGGGGGGTGGGCACTGTGTATTGTCAATATAATGCAGGAATTTTATGATCGCTTCAAAATGCATCTTTGACATCGCCATGCAGAACATTGAGGAAGGGGGGGGGGGGGGTATATAATATGTGTGCTCCAGAAGGCCTTAATGCTTGGCTTCTTTACTAGCCCCATACATGATACAACGCACCAAAATTTCTGGATTTCTGGTGCATCCAGGGAGGTCCACCTGTGGGGTTTTGCAAAACTGGATTTCCTTCGATGAAATTTTGGGCATATAAATTGGATTGCGTAACAATATAGGCAGTAAAATCATCCAGAAAAAAAGACAAAAACTTAAATAACTTTTAATTAAATTGGATCCCTGAGTTCACAATAAAATTAAAGGGGTGGTCTCGCGAAACCAAGTGGGGTTATACACTTCTGTATGGCCATATTAATGCACTTTGTAATGTACATTGTGCATTAAATATGAGCCATACAGAAGTTATTCCACTTACCTGCTCCGTTGCTAGCGTCCTCGTCTCCATGGTTCCGTCTAAATTCGCTGGCAGCTTGCTTTTTTAGACGCGCTTGCGCAGTCCGGTCTTCTCCTTTCAGCACGAGCCGCTTCAGTGTGCTCCCCGCTACAGCTCTTCTGCGCATGCGCAGACGAGCTGTCACTGCTCGGGAGCGCGCTGGAGCGGCCATTCTGTACCTTCCTCTGTTAGAAGAAGGTGCAGAGCCGCCCAGCTGTCCGGAGAAGCCGCCCAGCTGTCCTGCCGTCCAGCTGTCCTGCCGTCCAGGTAAGTGATGGGCCGGGGGGGCTGCCGCTGCGCTGGGGGGGCTGTCGTCGCTGTCGCTGCGCCGGGGGGGGGGCTGCCGCTGCGATGGGGGGGCTGTCGCTAGGCCGGGGGGGGCTGCCGCTGCGATGGGGGGGCTGTCGCTAGGCCGGGGGGGGCTGCCGCTGCGATGGGGGGCTGTCGCTAGGCCGGGGGAACTAGCGCTGGGCTCCGGAACCTAGCGCTGGGCTCCGAAACCTAGCGCTGGGCTCCGAAACCTAGCGCTGGGCTCCGGGGCCTTCACCTGGGCTGAGGGTCTAGCGCTGGGGAGCCGGGGGCTAGCGCCGGTTACCTGCTGCCTGGCGGTGGGCGACTGGTCGGCGGCTGCGGGGCGTCCGGTTGCCATGGAGACACAGCTGGCGGCGTCTCGGGAGCGCGCACGTCGGGCTGCAGCGAGCGACGGGGAAAGAGCCGGCGGCCATCTTGAGGAAACTTTTATAAGTTGCTGAAACGCTGGAACGGTAAGTACAAACCTGCTAGGAAAGTAATTTACAGGGGTAATTAGTAATGTATGTTTAATTAGGGGGACTGGGCAAAAAAAAAAAATAACTGCTTCCTCGAGACATCTCCTTTAAGGATCTGGGGTCTGAAATTCTCTGGGGTAATGCACTGAGCATCAGATAAATTGGGGACCTCTGAAGTGGCAGTGCTTGCATGCCTTCTCGGAGATGCAGGGGGTTCAGACCCACTGGATGATGAAGAGGATAATGTCAGAAAAGTTGGGTTATCCTCACTAGCCGAGTCTGACTCCGACGCAATTATTGTCAGCTTAATGACCTATCTAATGCCAATTTAGCAACCATTGAAAGGCCCTAAACCTGAGACCTCAGACTTCAGTGATTGACCAAAAGGCATATCTAGGATTTATGTGGGAAGGGCGGCAGGTTCTATCTCAGTACCCCTCTAGAACGTAAGTGTTAATATTACCGGTATTTAGTTTTTTTGATGAGTACTCAGACTTTTTCTGATTTTCCTATATTACTCTTTTCCAGGGTGATTTCACCTATGGAGTTCGGCAGACGCCCTCCACCTTTGGATGTACTGGAAGGAGGAAGGGTTTCCGCTACGAGTAAAGCAGTCGAATCTCAACGATAACTCAGACCAAGGTGTGACGTCGCTGTGGAGGATAGGCTGTTCACACCAGGTAAGTCTCTCCTTTTACGACCCTTTTTTCCTTTATTATTGTTTTTGGACCTTTGGAGCGCTACTTTGCTTTAACTGTACTACACTGACACAATGACTGATCCCACTTTACTAACTAATATATTGACAGCTCACACTACACTAAGGCCTGCTTCACGCGAGAATAGGCGTATTTGCGCGTACATGAGCGCTGCATGTTTGCAGAACAAACGTTGCTTTTTGGTGCACACAATGGCATATGTTTTGCTGGGTTTTGTGCACATGCAAAAAAATATACATTGATGCTCCCAGCCATTGAGATGACTAATTAGTAGAGATGAGCGAGCACCAAAATGCTCGAGTGCTCGTTACTCGAGTCGAACTTTCAGTGATGCTCAAGAGTTCGTTTCGAGTAACGAACCCCATTGAAGTCAATGGGCGACTCAAGCATTTTTGTATATGACTGGTGCTCCGCTAAGGTTTTCATTTGTGAAAATCTTAGCAAATCACCAAAGTCATGTAAAAAACACAGAAATGGATAGGGCAGGCGAGGAGCAACATGCAGGGCTGCATTTCGGGCTCCGAGGTCTCACTATTAAGCCACAATAGTGGCAAGAGTGAGACCCCCCACCCCCCGCACTGTCAGCATAAAGATCGTTCTCCTCTGCCATAGCTGTAACAGCTGTGGCAGAGAAGAACGGTGTTAGCCTATTGAATTCAATGGAGCTGGCAATACAGCCGGCTCCATTGAAAGCAATGGGCTGCTGGCGAGCGCGGGATGAATTTCCGGGAAGGGCTTAAAAATATAAGCCCTTACCTGAAAATCATCCTAAAATGTGTAAAAATTAAAAAAAAATGTATACTCACCTTTACGCTGCAGCCGGAGTTCAGCCGCGTCTGGCGGGCAGTTCTCCTGAACTGCTTTCTGTAGTATTCAGCAGGTGGGGATTTCAAATCCCCGCCTGCTGAATGAGCTGCCTCTGATTGGTCACAGCCTTACCAATCAGAGGCAGCTCTCACTCACCCATTCATGAATTCATGAATGGGTGAGTGAGTGCTGCCTCTGATTGGCTCAGCGCAGGGACCAATCAGGGGCAGCTTCATGAATGGGTGAGTGAGAGCTGCCTCTGATTGGTGAGGCTGTGACCAATCAGAGGCAGCTTATTCAGTAGGCGGGGATTTTAAATCCCCGGCTGCTGAATACTACTCACAGCAGTACAGGAGAGCTGCCGGCCGGCCGCGGCTGAACTCCGTCTGCCGGGACAAGGTGAGTATATATATTTTTTTACTTTTTACACATTTCTGGATGAATTTCAGGGAAGGGCTTATATTTTTAATCCCTTCCCGAAAATTCATCCCGCGCTCACCGGCAGCCCATTGCTTTCAATGGAGCCGGCTGTATTGCCGGCTCCATTGAATTCAATGGTCAGTGCTCGTTTAATCGAGACGAGTACCGCGTGGTACTCGTCTCGAGTAACGAGCATCTCGAGCACCCTAATACTCGAACGAGCATCAAGCTCGGACGAGTATGCTCGCTCATCTCTACTAATTAGTTAAAAAAGTTTAAAATTAGTTTTTTTCCTTTAGCTTTATGCAGCATATGACACATCTCCTAGCATATTTGTGCATCCCTATTGACTTATATGGGGAAGTAATAGAACATGCTGCATATTTTTAATGTGACCAAAATGCGCAGGAAATACGTGTATGTGAACAAACCTATTGAAATCAATGGGTTCTACTCACTGTGTATTGCACACACAAATTTTGCACGTGCAAATACGCCCGAGTGAAGCCGGCTTAAGGCCCTTTTACATGGAGCAATAATTGTTCAAATAAGTGAAAATAAATGATAATCATTCAGTGTAATCGTTCAGCCAACGATTGAACCACAAACGATAAATTGTTCGCTTTTTGTTAATTTAATGCAGGCATAAGGATCAGCGTTGGCTCGTTCACTGATCGTTCGGCTTAAATAACAATCTGTTATTCCCTCTCAGTTCAGTCCCTGTCATTCACTTATACATGGCTTTGCACACGTGTGAGCACTGCGTCTTTGCAGATCCAACAGTGCCTTTTTACGCATGTGTTGGAGTATTTTACTGTCCTTTTTGTGCTCGCAGGGAATTGTTTTTTGTGCACGGGACTCAATCATTCTCTAATATATGAAATAGGAAGAACATCCTGCAATGTGACCAGTGATCTTTAGTTAGTGACTAGAGATGAGCGAACGTACTCGTCCGAGCTTGATATTCGTGCGAATATTAGGGTGTTCGGGATGCTCGTTACTCGTAACGAGTACCACGCGGTGTTCCGGTTACTTTCAGTTTCCTCTCTGAGACGTTAGCGCGCTTTTCTGGCCAATTGAAAGACAGGGAAGGCATTACAACTTCCCCCTGTGACGTTCAAGCCCTATACCACCCCCCTGCTGTGAGTGGCTGGGGAGATCTGATGTCACCCGAGTATAAAAGTCGGCCCCTCCCGCGGCTCGCCACACATGCCTTGTGAGTTAGCTGAGGGAAAGTACTATCGTGCTGGTGCTGCTGTAGGGAGAGCGTTAGGAGTCAGTGTAGGCTTCAAGAACCCCAACGGTCCTTCTCAGGGCCACATCTACCTGTGTGCAGGCTGCTGCTAGCAGTGTTTTTTTTTTTTTTTTTTCTCAAAATCGGCAGTGCAGAGCATTGCACCCGGCATTAGGGACAGAAGTGGTGTATAGGCAGGGAGAGTGTTAGGAGTGAGTGTAGCCTTCAAGAACCTCAACGGTCCTTTCTAGGGCCAAATTTAACCGTGTGCAGTACTGTGCTGGCTGCTGTTAGCAGTGTTGCATATTTTTTTTTTTCTAAAAATCGTCTGTGCAGAGCATTGCACCCTCCATTGATACTACAGGGACAGAATTGTGTAGGCAGGGCCACAACACAGTTATTGTTCATTGAATATACGCAGTGGGTCCTTCCCTTTGCAAAAAAGGAAAAGAAATTATATTTGGCCTGCCTGTGTCAGTCCTAAGGTCTCCGTGTACGTGTGTGCTGCGTGGACAACGTACAAAAATCAGACGCAACCAGCTACGGTTTACTGCAGGCTTGCGCCATTGTCTTTCCTGACTGGCAAATACCTGCTCTGCTAGAGTTAATAACTCTGCTACACTATAGTTGTGTGACACTTTTTGAGGGCCACACCACAGATATTAAACTTCTTGTTCATTGAATATACGCAGTGGGTGCTTCCCTTTGCAAAAAAGGAAAAGAAATTATATTTGGCCTGCCTGTGTCAGTCCTAAGGTCTCCGTGTACGTGTGTGCTGCGTGGACAACGTACAAAAATCAGACGCAACCAGCTACGGTTTACTGCAGGCTTGCGCCATTGTCTTTCCTGACTGGCAAATACCTGCTCTGCTAGAGTTAATAACTCTGCTACACTATAGTTGTGTGACACTTTTTGAGGGCCACACCACAGATATTAAACTTCTTGTTCATTGAATATACGCAGTGGGTGCTTCCCTTTGCAAAAAAGGAAAAGAAATTATATTTGGCCTGCCTGTGTCAGTCCTAAGGTCTCCGTGTACGTGTGTGCTGCGTGGACAACGTACAAAAATCAGACGCAACCAGCTACGGTTTACTGCAGGCTTGCGCCATTGTCTTTCATGACTGGCAAATACCTGCTCTGCTAGAGTTAATAACTCTGCTACACTATAGTTGTGTGACCCTTTTTGAGGGCCACACCACAGATATTAAACTTCTTGTTCATTGAATATACGCAGTGGGTGCTTCCCTTTGCAAAAAAGGAAAAGAAATTATATTTGGCCTGCCTGTGTCAGTCCTAAGGTCACCGTGTACGTGTGTGCTGCGTGGACAACGTACAAAAATCAGACGCAACCAGCTACGGTTTACTGCAGGCTTGCGCCATTGTCTTTCCTGACTGGCAAATACCTGCTCTGCTAGAGTTAATAACTCTGCTACACTAAAGTTGTGTGTCACTTTTTCAGGGCCACACTACAGTTCTAAAAGTTATTGTTCATTGAATATACGCAGTGGGTCCTTCCCTTTGCAAAAAAGGAAAAGAAATTATATTTGGCCTGCCTGTGTCAGTCCTAAGGTCTCCGTGTACGTGTGTGCTGCGTGGACAACGTACAAAAATCAGACGCAACCAGCTACGGTTGAGTGTAGCCTTGCGCCAATTTCTTTCCTGCCTGGGAAATCAAATCACTGGTAATACAGTATGCTGAGGGGTAGGGGTAGGCCTAGAGGATGTGGACGCGGCCGAGGACGCGGAGGGCCAAGTGAGGGTGTGGGCACAGGCCGAGCCAGTGCGGTGGCCAGGGGTAGAGGCAGGGCCAGACCGAATAATCCACCAACTGTTTCCCAAAGCGCCCCCTCGCGCCATGCCACCCCGCACAGGTCAAGGTGCTCAACGGTGTGGCAGTTTTTCACAGAGACGCCTGACGACTGACGAACAGTGGTGTGCAACCTTTGTCGCGCCAAGATCAGCTGGGGAGGCACCACCAACAGCATGCGCAGGCATATGATGGCCAAGCACCCCACAAGGTGGGACGATGCCCGTTCACCGCCTCCGGTTTGCACCACTGCCTCTCCCCCTGTGCCCCAACCTGCCACTGAGATCCAACCCCCCTCTGAGGACACAGGCACTACCGTCTCCTGGCCTGCACCCACACCCTCACCTCCGCTGTCCTCGGCCCCATCCAGCAATGTCTCCCAGCGCAGCGTCCAGACGTCGCTAGTGCCACAGTTTGAGCGCAAGCGCAACTACGACGCCACGCACCCGCACGCTCAAGCGTTAAACATGCACATTGCAAAATTGATCAGCCTAGAGATGCTGCCGTATAGGCTTGTGGAAACGGAGGCTTTCAAAAGCATGATGGCAGCGGCTGCCCCGCGCTACTCGGTTCCCAGTCGCCACTACTTTTCCCGATGTGCCGTCCCAGCCCTGCACGACCACGTCTCCCGCAACATTGTACGCGCCCTCACCAACGCGGTTACTGCCAAGGTCCACTTAACAACGGACACGTGGACAAGCACAGGCGGGCAGGGCCACTATATCTCCCTGACGGCACATTGGGTGAATTTAGTGGAGGCTGGGACCGAGTCAGAGCCTGGGACCGCTCACGTCCTACCCACCCCCAGAATTGCGGGCCACAGCTCGGTGGTGGTATCTGCGGCGGTGTATGCTTCTTCCACTAAAGCACCTTCCTCCTCCTCCTCCTCCAACGCAACCTCTGTCTCGCAATCAAGATGTGTCAGCAGCACGTCGCCAGCAGTCGGTGTCACGCGGCGTGGCAGCACAGAGGTGGGCAAGCGTCAGCAGGCCGTGCTGAAACTACTCAGCTTAGGAGAGAAGAGGCACACGGCCCACGAACTGCTGCAGGGTCTGACAGAGCAGACCGACCACTGGCTTGCGCCGCTGAGCCTCCAACCGGGCATGGTCGTGTGTGACAACGGCCGTAAGCTGGTGGCGGCTCTGCAGCTCGGCAGCCTCATGCACGTGCCATGCCTGGCCCATGTCTTTAATTTGGTGGTTCAGCGCTTTCTGAAAAGCTACCCCCACTTGTC
The DNA here is from genome assembly GCF_035609145.1 of Eleutherodactylus coqui. Taxonomy (NCBI): domain Eukaryota; kingdom Metazoa; phylum Chordata; class Amphibia; order Anura; family Eleutherodactylidae; genus Eleutherodactylus; species Eleutherodactylus coqui. The sequence continues at coordinate 33,497,349 of NC_089838.1, forward strand.
ATACCTGCTCGGAAAGGTGCGCCAGCTCTGCGCACATTTCCGCAAATCCCACACGCACGCTGCCACCCTGCGGACACTGCAACATAGGTTTAATCTGCCAGTGCACCGACTGCTGTGCGACGTGCCCACACAGTGGAACTCTACGCTCCACATGTTGGCCAGACTCTATGAGCAGCGTAGAGCTATAGTGGAATACCAACTCCAACTTGCGCGGCGCAGTGGGAGTCAGCCTCCTCAATTATTTACAGAAGAGTGGCCCTGGTTGGCAGCCATCTGCCAGGTCCTTGGAAAATTTGAGGAGTCTACCCAGGTGGTGAGCGGCGATGCTGCAATCATTAGCGTCACCATTCCTCTGCTATGCATCTTGAGAAGTTCCCTGCAAAGCATAAAGGCAGACGCTTTGCGCTCGGAAACAGAGCCGGGGGAAGACAGTATGTCGCTGGATAGTCAGAGCACCCGCCTGTCTATATCTCAGCGCGTTGAGGAGGAGGAGGAGGAGGAGCATGAGGAGGATGAGGAGGAGGGGGAAGAGACAGCTTGGCCCACTGGTGAGGGTACACATGCTGCTGGGCTGTCATCCTTTCAGCGTGTATGGCCTGAGGAGGAGGAAGAGGAGGAGGAGGAGGATCCTGAAAGTGATCTTCCTAGTGAAGACAGCCATGTGTTGCGTACAGGTACCCTGGCACACATGGCTGACTTCATGTTAGGATGCCTTTCTCGTGACCCTCGCGTTACACGCATTCTGGCCACTACGGATTACTGGGTGTACACACTGCTCGACCCACGCTATAAGGAGAACCTTCCCACTCTCATTCCCGAAGAGGAAAGGGGTTCGAGAGTCTTGCTATACCACAGGGCGCTGGTGGACAAACTGATGGTAAACTTCCCATCCGACAGCGCTAGTGGCAGAAGGCGCAGTTCCGAGGGCCAGGTAGCAGGGGAGGCGCAGAGATCAGGCAGCATGTACAGCGCAGGCAGGGGAACATTCTCCAAGGCCTTTGCCAGCTTTCTGGCTCCCCAGCAAGACTGTGTCACCGCTCCCCAGTCAAGGCTGAGTCGGCGGGAGCACTGTAAAAGGATGGTGAGGGAGTACGTAGCCGATCGCACGACCGTCCTCCGTGACGCCTCTGCCCCCTACAACTACTGGGTGTCGAAGCTGGACACGTGGCCTGAACTCGCGCTGTATGCCCTGGAGGTGCTTGCTTGTCCTGCGGCTAGCGTCTTGTCAGAGGGGGTGTTTAGTGTGGCTGGGGGAATCATCACGGATAAGCGTACCCACCTGTCAAACGACAGTGCCGACAGGCTTACACTCATCAAGATGAACAAAGCCTGGATTTCCCCAGACTTCTCTTCTCCACCAGCGGACAGCAGCGATACCTAAGCAATACGTAGGCTGCACCCGCGGATGGAAGCTACGTTCTCTCTCACCATCCAAAACGGGGACATTTCTGCTTCATCAATCTGTGTCTAATATTCCTCCTCCTCCTCCTGCTCCTCCTCCTGAAACCTCACGTAATCACGCTGAACGGGCAATTTTTCTTAGGGCCACAAGGCTCACTCATAATTTTTCTAAACAATTTTTATATGTTTCAATGCTCTTAAAAGCGTTGAAACTTTAACTTGAACCAATTTTTCGTTAAACTGGGCTGCCTCCAGGCCTAGTTACCACTTAAGCCACGTTAACCAAAGCGATTAATGGGTTTCACCTGCCATCTTGGTTGGGCATGGCCAATTTTTTGGATGTACATTAGTACTGTTGATACAGCAATTTTTGTGGGCCCTCGCCTACAGTGTAATCAAATGAATTTTTAGCCCACCTGCATTACAGCTGACGTTACATCCGCTGTGTTGGGCAATGCAATGGGATATTTTTGTGTATCGCCGGTGGGTTCCAGGGAGCCACCCATGCTGTAGGTGCACACGGAGTTTAACCTACATGTGTCCACTTGTAAAGAACCCCAGTCTGACTGGGGCATGCAGTGTGGGCCGAAGCCCACCTGTATTAAGCACGACATTACTACCTCAGCTGTGTTGGGCAATGCAATGGGATATTTCTATGTACCGCCGGTGGCTTCCTGGCACCCACCCATGCTGTGGGTCCACAGGGAATTATAAAAGCATCTGTGTCCACTTGTAAAGAACCCCAGTCTGACTGGGGCATGCAGTGTGGGCCGAAGCCCACCTGCACTAAGCACGACATTACTACCTCAGCTGTGTTGGGCAATGCAATGGGATATTTTTATGTACCGCCGGTGGGTTCCAGGGAGCCACCCATGCTGTAGGTGCACACGGAGTCTAACCTACATGTGTCCACTTGTAAAGAACCCCAGTCTGACTGGGGCATGCAGTGTGGGCCAAAGCCCACCTGCATTAAGCACGACATTACTACCTCAGCTGTGTTGGGCAATGCAATGGGATATTTTTATGTACCGCCGGTGGCTTCCTGCCTGGCACCCACCCATACTGTCGGTCCACAGGGACTTCACAATAGGGAGTTGTACCTGCCTGTGTCTATGAATTAAAAACCGCGGTCTGACTGGGGCATGCAGACACCTTGACAGAATGAATAGTGTGTGGCACATAGGTTCCCCATTGCTATGCCCACGTGTGCAGCTCCTGATGGCGGTGGCACAGGATTCTATTTCTCATTGCTTCTGTACAGCATTGTGGGCTATCGTCCTGCCCCTTTTAAAGAGGGTCGCTGCCTAGCCGTGCCAACCCTCTGCAGTGTGTGCCTGCGGTTCCTCGTCATGGCAGACGTACTTCTAAATAGACATGAGGGTGGTGTGGCATGAGGGCAGCTGAAGGCTGCGCAGGGACACTTTGGTGTGCGCTGTGGGGGGGAGGGGGGGGTTGGGCAGCATGTAACCCAGGAGAAGTGGCAGTGGAGTGTCATGCAGGCAGTGATTGTGCTTTGTTGGAGGTAGTGTGGTGCTTAGCTAAGGTATGCCATGCTAATGAGGGCTTTTCAGAAGTAAAAGTTTTTGGGAGGGGGGGGGAGGCCCACTCTTGACGCTATTGTGGCTTAATAGTGGGACCTGTGAACTTGAGATGCAGCCCAACATGTAGCCCCTCGCCTGCCCTATCCGTTGCTGTGTCGTTCCCATCACTTTCTTGAATTGCCCAGATTTTCACACAAGGAAACCTTAGCGAGCATCGGCGATATACAAAAATGCTCGGGTCGCCCATTGACTTCAATGGGGTTCGTTACTCGAAACAAACCCTCGAGCATCGCGAAAAGTTCGTCCCGAGTAACGAGCACCCGAGCATTTTGGTGCTCGCTCATCTATATTAGTGACCATTGTCACTCTTTAACCTCTACAAACATTGAGAGAAAAGCATAAATGTTATCTTGAAAGTAATGTGATCTTAAATACCCTTGTATAAAAAAAGAAAAAAAGTATTATAGTGACGATACCTTTATTGGCCAACCAGAAGAATTATATGTGCAAGCTTTCGAGCTCCGAGCCCCTTCATCAGACAGGAGGCAAATGAAAAGGGTCCCATAGAATTTTTGCTAAACACCTTTAACCCTTTCCAATCCAATTTGTATTCTGGTTTTCCTAGGACGCTTACTCTTTTTCTGCTGTTATACAACGGCGCTATATGCTGGCTAAAGCCAGTACTGCATGAGGTGACACGTTGGATAGGCTCCATCAGCAGAGAGGCTGGCAATATACAGTAAGAGAACCCCGACGGACGTCTTCCAACATCGGAGCTGTACAGCCTTAAATCATAATGTCTTTAGACGTCAGACAGTGGATTAGAAAGGGTTAAAGTATCAAGATGAAAATTTGGAATGTAAATGAGGGAGATGGAACCATACCGCTGCAGCGCCACCTATAGAATGGCAGCATTCCTTCAAATCATTGTCAGACCCTTTAAACAAGTCTTTAGATCAATGTTTGAGAATTGAAAACCAAGCCAGAATCCATACACAGACAGCTGTTTCGGGGTGTTTGCCCCTCATCGGTGTTCAGTAGGATTCTGGCTTGGCTAGTGAGAGGCCTGTGATGTTGGTCGGGAGGAGTATCATCAATCCTTAGGGAGAGCACCTAGGAGGTGAGTGAGGAGACTTATAAGGCCATGCATGCTCCTGTGGGTAATATGCAAATAAGGAAGACGGAACAATACCTCTGCAGTGCCAGATAGGAAATTTTCCTAGTGACAAGATATCCCTAGTGATTCCCTAGTACATGTGAAATGATACATTTTAAACAAAGGTCAAAGTTAAGGCTGAGTCAGACCAGCGGATTTTTCACGTATGTATAGGCGCGTTTTCAATTCGCATCTATTAGAACCAATGCTTTCCAATGAAAGTGGTCGCATGTCCATTTTTTACATGCGTTTAAAATTCGCACCTGCAAAAGATAGGGCATATGAGTGCAAATGAACCCAGTCACGCGATTTTTTTCTACACGCAATTTTTTTCCCACGCCTATAATTCGTGAAAAATTTTTCTTTTTGAGCCCTAATAGATGTACTGTATGAAAGGTTTACTGAGAATAGCATTACATTATGGCATGAAGGTCATTCTACTTATTTGCATTTCACATTAAAAATCTGATTGCGTCGTCTCACTACAACATGTAGGCTTTTAAATATTTATTCATCATCTACAGAACAGTCATTAGCACTTGGTTACCTGACAAATGTATAGAATTCGTTAGGACTATTTCAAAATATCTTCAATTTTCACTCTAAAATAATTTATTTTCTAATTATAGCAGAAAATAACAAACTTTGATATTTTATTTTTGCTTTGTCTTTTATGTATTCTTTAACACTACAAATTTCAGTATTTACTGTATAGTTCATATTATATACTTAAGCGAAATCTGTGCGCACAAATGCTCAACATAGGATACTTGATGATTCGGGACACGAATACATCAGATTTTTTCACATTTATCATCTAATGGGGCTTTATATTGTACATCTATTACTACTAGAAATAGTACTCTTAGATACCGTAGCATTTCGTTAGCTATGTATGTCATTATAAATGAAAGGGATATAAGGAGAACAATTGCCAGGTTGGTGTTATCCATGGCATTTTTCAAAATAGCAGTATGCTCTGGCATTTATGGCATTTTTCCATAGCCTTCATTATTGGAAAAAGGTAAAAAAATGCATATGTGAGCAACCAATTCTCCCCCTCCACCACCGCACCACCACCACCAAAAAAATGGATGGCATGTACGCAGGGGGGGCCAAAGCAAAACTTGGAATATGGCTCTGCTCTATCAGGAAGCAAAACTTTTCCATATTTTGGTCTTCCCTCTATTCTCCTTTCCTTATTCTCTCACTGGTCTTAATTAATTTGTCAAACCTTTTGAAGAATTGAGATTTGGCTGGAATTATTTGCCTGCAATGAGTAGAAAATTACAGTATCTGTGAACCTGTACTTTTCTAACTGACTAATAATTTAGATATATACAATATGCAATACTAACCCTGAATTTAGACCTCTTCCTTCGTAAAAGATTAGGACTAGAGATGAGCGAGTATACTCGCTAAAGGCAATTGCTCAAGCGAATTGCCTTTAGCGAGTATCTCCCCGCTCGAGGCAAAAGGTTCGGGTGCCGGCAGTGGGCACGGAGCTGCGGGGGAGAGCGGGGCGGAATGGAGGGGAGATCTCTCTCTCCCTCTCTCCCCCCCCCCTCCCTCCTGCTGACAGCCGCTACTCACTGCTCCCCCGCGCCGGCACCCGAACCTTCTGTCTCGAGCGGGGGAGATACTCGCTAAAGGCAATGCTCGCTCGAGAAATTGCCTTTAGCGAGTATACTCGCTCATATCTAATTAGGACCAATTATTCTATTCCAATTACTCCATTCATTTTAGGGCTAAAATCCTGTTGTTAGTAAGATCAAATAGAAAAAGATATGAGTCGTGAAAGGTATAGGTGGCCATACACATTAGATAAACATTGGCCTTGTTCTCTGATTTCAGTGGGACTGGCCACCCATTTAAATGTGTATAGGGCAGTCCCAACTCTCCCCAATGGCAGACATTTGTGCAAAGAAAGATTGGACATGTTGGATTTCAACATGCCCAATCATTTGTTCTCACAAGAGGTAAACTTCCACATGAGGTATCTGTCAGAGGCTTATTTCCCCTATCCCCAATGAGGACACTTGAACTTTTTGCAAAGGGGTCAAGCGGATGAGGGGGCCGGGAGTAATAACCATCAACCCAGCATGCGTTCAGCTGACTGCTGTCTAGGCATATGGTAAAGTTAAAATCAATAACATTATCTTCAACCTTTATGTGCCTCCCAATGCACGAGGTCCCCCATGTAATTAAATGGGTATTCCAGAACTTTTTAATTTTTTTTCTATTGATGACTGACAGGTGATCAATAGATGGATTGCTGACGATCATCTGATTCCTGTGCGTAGGAAGCAGAAAGCATTGACCATAGTCCCGTGACCTGGGTTGCTTTTGCAGGCACATCTCCCATTCAATACACTCCACCCCATTTAATCAGTTAATTACATAAAAGATACTCTTGTCCATATAATTGTATATAATAACTCTTTCATCCATTTAATTAGAACTGTGGCACTCTTTACCAGTTCCATTTTACTGACAATAGTTGCCTCTTCTTTTCTTTTTCACAATTTTATGTCCTAGTTAATAAAGAGTTCCCAGAAACGGAGGTAGAATTACACTTTCTTAAATCACAGTCATTAAAATGCCTGTAAATCTAACAATTTGATGAGTCTATGCCCATGTTGAACTCATCTAAAATAAATTAGTAATAATTAGGAATAATCGTAACACCTACATCCTCTACTCCCATCACATAGAAAATATCATTAGTATTTGTGTGCGCTCAAAAATAATAACCTAAGGCTTTACTTGGAATGGTCATTAGCCTGCCATTTGTGCCCACACATGGGGCTTCCACACAACCTACAGCTCAATTAATGGTTAAATGGTTAACATTTACATAATGCTAAGAAAAATATTAGAAATTCTGTATTAAGGAAAAAAATTGCTTTGTTTCTGATCTATTGCAGTATAAATGTAAGACATAAAACCCGTATAATTTGCTCTGCCTTCTAGTTAATTGACTGCCTAACTCTGGTGGCTTTTAGGTTAATAGCTCTAATTTACCACAAACTTATATAGTGTAGCATTGTGGGTAATAAAAAGTAACTGCAAGAGTCCAATTACATGGCATTGCCATGTGCATAGAGTCTTACAGCTACGTTTTACAGACCTGTAGACACTCCATGTGCCGCCCTGTGGTCCACTATATTTTTTACCAAGAAGAAGTGCCTCTACTGGAGTACATCCAGTAGACATGCAATGAAATATCTCACAATTCGTTTTCTTTACAGATCCCCAAATTGCATCATTGACACATAGCAGGGATATAGATCAAGAATATAGCAGTGTCCTATATATATATTAGGCTAATTGGTTTGAATGCTGAATTATTGCCTTCCATACTTATCAGGAAACTTCCTTTCCTTTTGAGGGTTGCCATACACATTTGATAGCTGTCAGCCATATGCTCATTCAACCGACAACTATCTTGCCCAACACCCCCATACACTTGCATGATTGGCTAAGCAGTGCGTGTGTTTGTTATGAATGTGGAAAAGGAAAAAAGCTGCTGCCTTACTACTCTGACTGCAGCTTATCTCCCAAAGACAATAGGATTATCAGTTGAAATCCAAGTGCGTGATTCTTCTTCCCCCAACATCTGCCATTGGGAGAGTACCAGGGTGCTGTCATACACATTAGATGATTGGCTGGATCCACTTAGATTGTCAGGTTGGACCAATATGTCTCTAATATGCATGGCCATTCTTAGCCTGGCTTGTTCAATTGTACTCATAGATATTTGATACAGCAGGTTTGCAATCTGTACAGTCAAGTTTCATTGGTGTTATTCTTGTTTAAATTGGTCTTGTTGGTTATTGTGATCTTTGTTTATCTTCATCATCATTTATTTGTATAGCATTGTCAATTTCTATACTGGTATTGGGGTACTTTTAAATGGAACGACTGTTGGGTACAACAGCCAACCCAAAGATTATCGCTCCTGTACTTCCGTTAAATGGAGGTGGAACACATAAGAGATCTCTTGTAGAGTTGAGCGAACATACTCTGCCAAGCTTGATGCTGGTTCAAGTATTAGCATACTCGATGGTGCTCGTTACTCGAACGAGCATCAAGCCGTGTTCGACCCCGCCCCAGTTTTTGGCTCCTCCCCGCTGTGACATGCCTGTTTTGGCCCCTACCCCTCGCGACGCAGTGCACGTCATTGGCAAATTTTTCGTAGATAGAGAGAGACAGAGAGAGAGAACACACGAATCAAGGAAAAAAAAGAAAAAGCTTGGGACCCGGCGTCCCACATACAAAAATGCTTGAGTCTCCTATTGTAGTCAATGGGGTTCGTTACTCAAGTAGAGCTCTCGAATTTTATGAAAAGCTCGACTCGAATATCGCGGACTTGAGCATTTGGGTGCTCGCTCACCCTTATTGCTTAGTTTTTAGGTAAACTAAAATCCAAGCAACTCTAACAAATGAGCGATTCTTCTCACTTGCCCTGTTGGGTCCCCTATTTACAAAAGTCAACTGTAACCTGTAATTGCTCTTTTGAGCAATTAGTCAGGCAACTAGTGACTTGTGTAAAAGTACCATAAAGAAATTAATGCATAAATGTATATACACAATTCTGAGAAAACCAATCCAGCTTTTAAAGGTCTCTTTTTTGCCAACCAAATGATTTAATATGGAGACTTACCTCCTCTCCGAAGACACTACCATCTCCACGTATGAATCAGATGGTCAAAGATTGCTTTGTCGGTTTTGCAAGTTTGCAAATGTGAACAATATTTCTTTAATTTAGAGCATATCTCCCTTCGGTGTGTCATGTACAACAACTTCATTTGTTAAACATACTACAGTATGCCGGGCATGTACCACCACAGCAGCTTGGATGAAATTTGTCACAGCATGGCAGAGCTAATATGACATTCTGAGGCCCAATTATTTAATAAGTTCAGTCATGATATTTGACAAATTACTACCACATTCCTCTAGGGCTGCTCGGTGTAGGCAGCGCTCATTGGTTATCAATACTCCCTATCTTGATTTGTAACAACAAGTATCACAAGCTCTGCTGTGGGCTACACATCCAGATGGGTCGTCTAGCAAGGTCCTTAGGTTATAATTGGAACTTAATAACATCATGGCCTAGTTTCCTCAAATATGTTGCTTTCTACATTGATTTGATTACTAATGGAGAGGAAACAGCTTGAGGGCTTGCTTGGTCCATATATAATCTATATGAATAATGTAGACATGACACTATGTACTAAATGGCCCTTTCTGAAGCTCTGTAAGAAGCTTGTACAACAAACACAAAGAATTCTCATCCAGGTGAGGACAAAATGAAAAATGTTCTCATTCCCCCCATAAGACGCAATGACGAAGCCCCAGGGTTCCAGCTCTTTGCTGGCTTGGCTTAAGTTTCCTAATGAGGTTTGCCTTCTATTACTGTCAGTGAACATTTTTCATTGCTGTAGTTGCTTTCAGTGCGAAGGTTTCAAAATGAGCTTCCGTTCTGTACCTGAGAATTCAGCTGCTACTAAATGACAAAAAAAAAGTTATGTAAAAACTGGAATTCTGAGAAGCTCCAATATGTAGCCATATACATAAAGCTCTACATGCAGAAGACTGTCATATCCTACAATTAGCCTTCCAAATAGAACAATTTATATTGGCAAGCTTATGTTTCTACAGGCGGCATGAAAACTCATTACTTAAGCACCAAGTATTGCAAGTAGGCAGCAGGTAGAGCGAAGTATCTGTGATTTGCACAAGGGCTGAGGGAAACTGCTAATGGTATCTGCCCACGGCTGAGTGTGTGAATCTGTAATTACTCACAAAAGAATTATTGTCTGAAAGGTGGCAAAGAGCATGATTCGCTGTAATGACAGAGAGTGCATAGTTCCTATGCTGGGTGCACATATCCCCAGGGCAGAGATTTTTTAGGTCTTACTTTAAAATGATAATTGTATCTTACGTGCCCTAGAAGGTAATATTGCTGTGTATGAGGGATGGTAAAAATGTAGTTATTTCCAGTTTTTGTGATAGATTTTCACTTCATCTCTTTCTTTTTGCCATCAGCAAAGTTTGAAACATAGAAAATTGCTCTGCGAGTCTTTTTGAACATGATGCAAAATTTGTTTACCTTAAAGGGAATTACCGCTATGTAGTTTAGTGTGGAAATACGTCTGTTTTTAGCATTTATTTGCAGTTTTGATGTAGCTCCTGTTTGCTCTATTAGCATACTTTGTACATTTGGTTTATGAAATAAATCTTTTCAAATTTCTTTGCGGTGGCAAATCTATCTAACATCACAAGTCCATACATATTCAGGGTCAGTAATTTGTAATAAACGTACCAATGTATATATTGGAACATTAATAGAATGTTATGTTTTAATTTGCCTGCTTCTTTACTTGAGATGTAAGTATATGTATATAATAATAATAATCTTTATTTGTATAGTGCCAACTTATTTCGCAGCGCTTTACATATATATATATATATATATATATATATATATATATATATATACAATATAATCTGTTTCCCTGAAAATAAGACACCTCCCAGCCAGCGTCTGTGTCCCCAGCGGCGGTGCGGCAAGCTGCTAGAATTCTCCCCGCGGTCCTCTCTGCTCTGGTCTGTCATTCCCCGCTGCTAGCGCTGTGCTTGGCTGTGAATGAACGAGCGCCGGCTTGATCCAATCACAGTGCTTCCTTCCACACCGCTGACGGCGAGGGATTTGAAAGTCGAGGAGGGAGATGCTGAATCCTAAAAAAAACATGAAAAATCATGCTAGGGCTTGTTTTTGGGGTAGGTCTTATTTTCAGGGAAAAGGGTTTTATACTAACTTTCAAAACTCAAGGTGGCATATATTTTCCTTGCAGTCCAGCTATACAGACGACCTTCTCTTCAGGTGATTATACCAAAAATTTACATCTGCCTGTCTGGCCCTAACTTTACAAAAAAAATGATCTGACTGCCAACTGGAGAGCTACTCCCTCCCAAACTCACATAATCAATACAAGTCCAAATGTACCAACATGTACCCACACAAGTTTTCATATTATGTCAGTTTCCAGACCTTACAGCAGAGAGAGAGAGAGAGAGAAAACACATTTCAGCTGCCCTTTATAAAACACCCACTTAAGCTGGCTATCAATTACCTAGTGGGTGACCTTGCTTCCAGTTGCTTCACAGAATGATAGGAGTTTGGGAGAAATATTACTCCCATCCACCACAACTCCTATCATCTTACCCCCCCCCCCCCTCTATGCAGAGAGAGAAAGTATATATATAGTGTAGTCAAAAAGGCTGATCCAGCACTATTTCTCAATGCTAGTGTCCTATATTGAAATGACAATAGTGTACTTGTATAGGAGAGCATGGATATGCTGCATGGTGGTATGACACTCAGGCCTCTGTAGCAGATTGAGTAAAAACCAATTGCAGAGTTTAAGAGTAGCATGTAAGAAGAAAAAATCGGATTTCCATTTCTCTCTAAGCCCCCTGGGACCACTGTTGTAACTGAAGTAGGGAAAGTGTACTCAAAGTACATACATGGAGCCATCGTTGGATCTATGTTCATTCCAGGGATTCTCGATGTCGATCGGTACTTGAATCTTCTTCAGATGACGCTGGATGACTTCCTGGATCATCTGGCCCTATTATGGCAAAGGGAGGGCAATTTCCTTATATATTATAAAATTGCCCTAGGAATACTCCGGGTTATATAAACACAATTCAAATTGCCAAATATGTTATTATTGCCAAATAAGTCTAAATACGTTATTATTCAAAAAAGACAAAGACAACATTGAATGATATTTAACCCCTTAATGACATGGCCTATTTTGGGCTTAAGGACGCAACGATTTTTTGGCGGATTTTCATCTCCATTTTTCAAAAGCCATAAGTTTTTTACTTTTTTGTCGACGCGGCTGTATAAAGGCTTGTTTTTTTGCGTGGCGAACTGTAGTTTATGACGGTGCCATTTTTGGGTTCATAGACTATATTGTGAAACTTTTTTTATGATAACAGGGAGAGAAATCACATCAATTCTGTCATAGATTTTTTTTTAACAGCGCTAATCATGCAGCATAAATGACACAATATATTTTTTCTGCGGGCCAGTACGATTACAATAATATCAAAATTCTTATATTTTTTAAGGTTTTCCCACTTTTCTGCAATAAAAAAACTTTTTTTGGAAATCTTTTTTTTCTAAATCGCTGCATTCCAAGTCCAGTAACTTTTTTATTTCTCTGTGGACAGAGCTGTGTGAGGGCTTATTTTTTGCGACATGAGCTGTAGTTTTTATTGGTACCATTTTGGGGTACATACGGCTTTTTGATCACTTTTATTGTGTTTTTTTGGGAGGCAAAATGCTAAAAATTAGCATTTTTTTCCTCAGCTCTTTAGCGTTTTTTTAAACACTTTTTGCTGTGCAAGATAAAAAGCATGTGCAACCTATTGTATGCATCGTTACGAATGTGAAGATACCAGATATTTGAGATTTTACATTTTTTTTACCTTTTTTTATTTTTGGTACATTATTTTGATCTTTTTTTTACACCATTTGTGTACCTGTAGGGGACTTTCACCATAGCACTGATTATTGCAGTGATAAGGTATTGCAGAACTTCTCTCCTGCAATGCCTTATCGCTTATTACAGAGATCACAGGCACTGGCAATACAGGACGCTGGTATTTGGTGCCCTGTTGCTATGGCAACAAGTCGGGCTCTCTGCGTTTATATCGCAAGAGCCCGACAACGTCACAGAGGGAGCGCGCTCCCTCTGTGAACCCTTACCATGTCGCGATCTACATAGATCATAGCAGGGAAAGGGTTAACAGCGGGGGGCAGGCTATCACTGATATCCAGCTCCTGCCATCGGATAGCACAAGATCGCTTATGATCTCGCGCTATCCCCAGGACGTAAGTTTTTGCCCTGTTGCGGGAAGTACCCCACTGCCAGGACGTAAACTTATAGCCTGGAGCGGGAAGGGGCTGAAATAATAGGGCAAATAGTGGGATCAATGAAATGTGACCAGCAGTCATCAATTAGCATCATGTGTGTAATTGTGCATATACACACTAAAACATAGGCCTGGATGGCCAACTTCCAAAAGCCTATGTGGAAATTATTAAATCAGCACCACCAAAACCTTATTAAAATCTAAACTATAGCCACCCCAACATGTTTTGCCTTGTTGCGTCCTCATGGGGAGCAAACAAAAACAGGGCTATGGTATAGGGCTTACTTCAGTCATAGCAGCAGTCCCATGGGACTTAGAGAAGCATGGAAAGTGGATTCCTGCTTCTCACATGCTACTCTTCAACTTTGCATTTGGGATTTCTACTCTTACAGAGGACACAACACAAAATTGAAATCCATTTTTTTGGGTCCCCAGCACTGGCGTAACTATAGAGAATGCAGTTGCCCCTGGGGCCAGTAGCCTTAGGTGGCCCATAAGGCCTCTCTTCTCCATATAGGGAGCCCAGAACTGTAAATTAAGCATTATAGTTGGGGCCCTGTTACAGATTTTGCATTGGGGCCCAGGAGCTTCAAGTTACATCTCTGCTTTAAGGGGTTAAGAGAAGTTGTGGGGCCCCAAGATAAACGTTCGCACCAGGCCCATGAGCCTATAGCCACATCCCTGGTCTCCAAGGGTCTGTACATGATACCAATGTGTAGTGCATCCATGTCTTACAATTGAAGTACGCTATTGGTTTTTTCAATATAAGACACCATTATTGACATATCATTCTGGATCTGTCTTTTTTACTATATCTTGCATATGTGGGTATAAGGAATTAGACCTAGGGTCATGAAAAATGGGAGTGGAAGAAAGAAAAGCCAGTTTTACTGGGTGGTAAGACCCAATATAGAACATGGGCCCACTTTGATTTCTGTTATGTGGTTCCTCTCTTCCTATGTATAGTATGACTCTAGCTTCATTTCTTTCAGGTTATAAAGAAACATTCTCTAAGTAGGGCAATGTTCGTGTCTGTTTTGGTTACCTAACTTTGGTGGACTGTAGAAAATTGTGTCCTGATTGATTTCTTCATCAATGTTGAGGGAAATGAAGTTCAAAACCTTTAGTCTGATTATTTTCCTATCCTTTTATAAATCTTCTACAACGTCAAACGAAAGTTATTGTGTTAGTCCATTTCCTACTATTAACCTAAAATCCCATGGATGGCATGAGTTCTTCTACAAGTTCTATGTTTATCAAGGAAATAATAATTTAATCTTTGGGGGCATTCATCAATCACACATCCAGAGAAAGACAAGATGTACAAGAGACAGGCCAACTTAATTTGGTTCCTTACAGCAGCAGGTTTGATAAGAGTACCTCATTCTACTTTGATAATATTGAGTTAACACTCATCACTGAGCCAGATGACCATGTGTCCAAGGAGTGTTGAAAAGTTGATTTCCTTTTTTCCAATGGTTATTTAGAATTTGGAATTTGTATATACATATGATATAAATGACAGTGGTTTACTAGGTTCACTAATGTAAGTTCAAACAATGCTTTTATTTCTAGATGTCTTTTAGACACAACAATTCTCGCTCAAAATTTGCTCAAAGCCATCTTTTGAGTGATAACCATTGCGTCTAAATGTACGGACATCGTGCAGTTTTCGTGCGCGATTCGTTCCTCGCTCAGTTCTAGTTTTCTAGAATTGAGCGATGAACTCTTATCAGCAGTGCAGGCTGTTATAGCAATCTGATAAGATTCTTACAGCTCGTGTCCTGCTGGTAATTCACAGTGGGATGCCAGCTGAAAGCACAGAGAACAACACAGCTGTTTGGTTATGCAAAACAGTTGTATTTTTCACTGAGAGATAGTGATGGTGTCCCGCTCTGCTTGCATAGCTCGTTAGTAGCTACTTTGCTACTATAGACTATGTAAAGATGATCACTCAAAACTGTCACTGTCATTTGAGCAATTTTTGAGCGATCAACTATGAGTGTAAATGGAGTCTTAGAAACTGTTGGTTGAAGCTGTGTCAGCAAGGGACCACTCTATAAAAAAACTGTAAATGTGGACGATGTACATGCTACAAGGCAGTCATTGTTGGTAATTAAGGCAATTCTGGTGATTAAGGCAATTGCCTAGCAACTACAGACACCGACAGAAGAGCCAGGGCAATCTTAAAAGAAGTGGTTGGTGCAGCTACTCCTAGGTGGGGTATGCTGTGGTAGGGGTAGCTTCATTTAAATCTATAGTGGCACATGGGTTCAAGAAAAAGCTGTCAGCCATTATCAGGTCTCAATCAAAGATGGCATGAATTGCTGCACTTGTTCTTCTGTTATTGCAGTAATTGTTACTGCATGTTGTTCAAGAAACTGTGTCCACCAAGCATAGGAGTAACCACTAACTTTGTACCTCTTCTAGAGACTGCAACTATTACACTTGTCTTTCACTTAGTGGCAGTAACTGCAAAAAATATTGCTCCTCTACCTGAACAAATAAATTGTTCCTGTTTGCATCAAACATATCTGTGATACTCCAGTGGGGTACAGAGAACCCTTTATTTATGTCTATAGTCAAGACGTGCAGATACCATGCCACAATACATTGCCCGGAATGCTATCTTTTCTCCTTAGGGAGAGCACCTAGAAGGTGAGTGAGGAAACTTATAAGGCAATTCATGCTCCTCTGGGTAATATGTAAATACGGTAAATGGAACAATACTTCTGTAGTGCCACCTATTGGAAGGCAGCATTCCTGCAAGTCAATGTTAGACTCTTTATACAAGCCTTGTAACAGTGACTGGGAATTAAAAGCTAATCTGGAATCCATACACAGACAGATCTTTTGGGGTGTTTGCACCTCATCACTAATAACTAGTAACTTGTTATCTATTAATTTTTCAGAACAGAAACGTTTCTGCTTAAAACCAGGCAAATTGAGTGTTTACAGATCTTATTTTATTGCAACAGTCTTGACATCAATATAATAATAATATAATAAATAGAGATGAGCGAGCACCAAAATGCTCGGGTGCTCGTTACTCGGAACGAACTTTTCGCGATGCTCGAGGGTTCGTTTCGAAAAACGAACCCCATTGAAGTCAATGGGCGACCCGAGCATTTTTGTATTTCGCCGATGCTCGCTAAGGTTTTCATGTGTGAAAATCTGGGCAATTCAAGAAAGTGATGGGAACGACACAGCAACGGATAGGGCAGGCAAGGGGCTACGTGTTGGGCTGCATCTCAAGTTCACAGGTCCCACTATTAAGCCACAATAGCGGCAAGAGTGGGCCCCCCCCTCCCAACAACTTTTACTTCTGAAAAGCCCTCATTAGCAATGCATACCTTAGCTAAGCACCACACTACCTCCAACAAAGCACAATCACTGCCTGCATGACACTCCACTGACACTTCTCCTGGGTTACATGCTGCCCAACCGCCCCCCCTCCCCCCCCCACAGCATACACCAAAGTGTCCCTGCGCAGTCTTCAGCTGCCCTCATGCCACACCACCCTCATGTCTATTTAGAAGTGCGTCTGCCATGAGGAGGAACCGCAGGCACACACTGCAGAGGGGTTGGCACGGCTAGGCAGCGACCCTCTTTAAAAGTGGTGGAGCGATAGCCCACAATGCTGTACAGAAGCAATGAGAAATAGAATCCTGTGCCACCACCATCAGGAGCTGCACACGTGGGCATAGCAATGGGGAACCTATGTGCCACACACTATTCATTTTGTCAAGGTGTCTCTGCATGCCCCAGTCAGACTGGTAATATGTACCTTAACAGTAACCGCGTTGGTGGTAATGTGGTGGTGACTGCGGACCTAGTAGCGCGGTTTTATTTTGTTGGTTTTCGGAATGTGGCCAGGATTAAGTGAGCCGAGGCGGGGGGATGGTGGGGGGGCTCTCTTGTAGTGTCGGTAAAGGTGAAATTCTTGGACTGCCACCAGACGAACCAATGCAAAGGCATTTGCCAAGAATGTTTTCCCTGTTGGAGGAGGAGGGGGATGTTTTTGAGGTACTACGTGTCCTCTCCACGTGTCCGTGGTTATATGCACCTTAACAGTAACCGCGTTGGTGGTAATGTGGTGGTGACTGCGGACCTAGTAGCGCGGTTTTATTTTGTTGGTTTTCGGAATGTGGCCAGGATTAAGTGGGCCGTGGCGGGGGGATGGTGGGGGGGCTCTCTTGTAGTGTCGGTAAAGGTGAAATTCTTGGACTGCCACCAGACGAACCAATGCAAAGGCATTTGCCAAGAATATTTTCCCTGTTGGAGGAGGAGGGGGATGTTTTTGAGGCACTACGTGTCCTCTCCACGTGTCCGTGGTTATATGCACCTTAACAGTAACCGCGTTGGTGGGAAATGGCCTCGCCGCCATCATGTCTTTGGGAAGCCTCTGTTTCCACACCCCAGAGACATACCATTAGCAGCGGTATAGGCAGAGCCCAGAATTCGTAACATTTCAGCCATAGCATTAGGACAGGCCCCACTAACATATCACTAGCAGCATTATAGGAGGAGCGCAGTCTTCGTTCCATGTCAGCAATAGTAGCACTCAAGACAGGCCCCAGTAACAATTCCGAAGCAGCAGTATAGCGGGAGCGCAGTCTTCGTTCCATGTCAGCAATAGTAGCACTCAAGACAGGCCCCAGTAACAATTCTGAAGCAGCAGTATAGTGGGAGCGCAGTCTTAATTCCATTTCAGTAGCCTTAGTATAGCCAAGGCCCAAGTTACATTTATGTAGCTAAAGTGTAGGCCAACCCCACACACACTTCTGTACCATGAGTGCAGGCGAAGAACATAGAAATTGCTATGATTACACTGTAGGTGAGGGCCCCAAAAAATTGGTGTACCAACAGTACTAATGTACCTCAGTAAAAATTGGCCATGCCCAACCAAGATGGCAGGTGAAACCCATTAATCGCTTTGGTTAATGTGGCTTAAGTGGTAACAAGGCCTGGAGGCAGCCCAGTTTAACGAAAAATTGGTTCAAGTTAAAGTTTCAACGCTTTTAAGAGCATTGAAACATATAAAAATTGTTTCGAAAAATTAGATGAGTGAGCCTTGTGGCCCTAAGAAAAATTGCCCGTTCAGCGTGATTACGTGAGGTTTCAGGAGGAGGAGCAGGAGGAGGAGGAGGAATATTAGACACAGATTGATGAAGCAGAAATGTCCCCGTTTTGGATGGTGAGAGAGAACGTAGCTTCCATCCGCGGGTGCAGCCTACGTATTGCTTACGTATCGCTGCTGTCCGCTGGTGGAGAAGAGAAGTCTGGGGAAATCCAGGCTTTGTTCATCTTGATGAGTGTAAGCCTGTCGGCACTGTCGGTTGACAGGCGGGTATGCTTATCTGTGATGATTCCCCCAGCCGCACTAAACACCCTCTCCGACAAGACGCTAGCCGCAGGACAAGCAAGCACCTCCAGGGCATACAGCGCTAGTTCAGGCCACGTCTCCAGCTTCGACACCCAGTAGTTGTAGGGGGCAGAGGCGTCACCGAGGATGGTCGTGCGATCGGCTACGTACTCCCTCACCATCCTTTTACAGTGCTCCCGCCGACTCAGCCTTGACTGGGGAGCGGTGACACAGTCTTGCTGGGGAGCCATAAAGCTGGCCAGGCCCTTAAAGACTGTTGCACTGTCTGGGCTGTACATGCTGCTCGATCTACGCACCTCCCCTGCTACCTGGCCCTCGGAACTGCGCCTTCTGCCACTAGCGCTGTCGGATGGGAATTTTACCATCAACTTGTCCGCCAGGGTCCTGTGGTATAGCAACACTCTCGAACCCCTTTACTCTTCGGGAATGAGACTGGGAAGGTTCTCCTTATAGCGTGGGTCGAGCAGTGTGTACACCAGTGATCAGTAGTGGCCAGAATGCGTTGAATGCGAGGGTCACGAGAAAGGCATCCTAACATGAAGTCAGCCATGCGTGCCAGGGTACCTGTACGCAACACATGGCTGTCCGCACTAGGAAGATCACTTTCAGGATCCTCCTCCTCCTCCTCCTCCTCCTCAGGCCATACACGCTGAAATGATGACAGGCAAGCAGCATGGGTACCGTCAGCAGTGGGCCAAGCTGTCTCTTCCCCCTCCTCCTCATCCTCCTCATCCTCCTCCTCCTCCTCCTCCTGAACGCGCTGAGATATAGACAGGAGGGTGCTCTGACTATCCAGCGACATACTGTCTTCCCCCGGCTCGGTTTCCGAGCGCAAAGCGGCTGCCTTTATGGTTTGCAGGGAACTTCTCAAGATGCATAGCAGAGGAATGGTGACGCTAATGATTGCAGCATCGCCGCTCACCACCTGGGTAGACTGATCAAAGTTTCGAAGGACCTGGCAGATGTCTGCCAACCAGGCCCACTCTTCTGAAAAGAATTGAGGAGGCTGACTCCCACTGCGCCGCCCATGTTGGAGTTGGTATTCCACTATAGCTCTACGCTGCTCATAGAGCCTAGCCAATATGTGGAGCGTAGAGTTCCACCGTGTGGGCACGTCGCACAGCAGTCGGTGCACTGGCAGATTAAAGCGATGTTGCAGGGTGCGCAGGGTGGCAGCGTCCGTGTGGGACTTGCGGAAATGTGCGCAGAGCCGGCGCACCTTTACGAGCAGGTCTGACAAGCGTGGGTAGCTTTTCAGAAAGCGCTGAACCACCAAATTAAAGACGTGGGCCAGGCATGGCACGTGCGTGAGGCTGCCGAGCTGCAGAGCCGCCACCAGGTTACGGCCGTTGTCACACACGACCATGCCCGGTTGGAGGCTCAGCGGCGCAAGCCAACGGTCGGTCTGCTCTGTCAGACCCTGCAGCAGTTCGTGGGCCGTGTGCCTCCTATCTCCTAAGCTGAGTAGTTTCAGCACGGCCTGCTGACGCTTGCCCACCGCTGTGCTGCCACGCCGCGCGACACCGACTGCTGGCGACGTCCTGCTGCTGCTGACACATCTAGATTGCGAGACAGAGGTTGAGGAGGAGGAGGAGGAGGAGGGTGCTTTAGTGGAGGAAGCATACACCGCCGAACATACCACCACCGAGCTGGGGCCCGCAATTCGGGGGGTGGGTAGGACGTGAGCGGTCCCAGGCTCTGACTCTGTCCCAGCCTCCACTAAATTCACCCAATGTGCCGTCAGGGAGATGTAGTGGCCCTGCCCGCCTGTGCTTGTCCACGTGTCCGTAGTTAAGTGGACCTTGCCACTAACCGCATTGGTGAGGGCGCGTACAATGTTGCGGGAGACGTGGTCGTGCAGGGCTGGGACGGCACATCGGGAAAAGTAGTGGCGACTGGGAACTGAGTAGCGCGGGGCCGCCGCCGCCATCATAGCTTTGAAGGACTCCGTTCCCACAACCCTATACGGCAGCATCTCAAGGCTGATAAATTTGGCTATGTGGACGGTTAACGATTGAGCGTGCGGGTGCGTGGCGGCGTACTTGCGCTTGCGCTCCAACACTTGCGCTAGCGACGGCTGGACTGTGCGGTGCGAGACATTGCTGGATGGGGCCGAGGACAGCGGAGGTGAGGGTGTGGGTGCAGGCCATGAGACAGTTGTGCCTGTGTCCTGAGAGGGAGGTTGGATCTCAGTGGCAGGTTGGGGCACAGGGGGAGAGGCAGCGGTGCAAACCGGAGGCGGTGAACGGCCTTCGTCCCACCTTGTGGGGTGCTTGGCCATCATATGTCTGCGCATGCTGGTGGTGGTGAGGCTGTTGGTGGTGGCTCCCCGGCTGATCTTGGCGCGACAAAGGTTGCACACCACTGTTCGTCGGTCGTCAGGCGTCTCTGTGAAAAACTGCCAGACCTTAGAGCACCTCGGCCTCTGCAGGGTGGCATGGCGCGAGGGTGTGCTTTGGGAAACACTTGGTGGATTATTCGGTCTGGCCCTGCCTCTACCCCTGGCCACCGCACTGCCTCTTGCAACCTGCCCTGCTGATGCCCTTGCTTCCCCCTCTGAAGACCTGTCCTGAGTAGGCGTTGCACACCAGGTGGGGTCAGTCACCTCATCGTCCTGCTGCTCTTCCTCCGAATCCTCTGTGCGCTGCTCCCTTGGACTTACTGCCCTTACTACTACCTCACTGCAAGACAACTGTGTCTCATCGTCATCGTCCTCCTCACCCACAGAAACTTCTTGAGACAGTTGGCGGAAGTCCCCAGCCTCTTCCCCCGGACCCCGGGAACTTTCGAATGGTTGGGCATCAGTGACGATAAACTCCTCTGGTGGGAGAGGAACCACTGCTGCCCAATCTGAGCAGGGGCCCGAGAACAGTTCCTGGGAGTGTTCCCGCTCCTGAGCATGTGTCATTGTAGTGGAGTGAGGAGGCTGGGAAGAAGGAGGAGCAGCAGACAGAGGATTCGGATTTGCAGCAGTGGACGGCGCAGAACTGTGGCTGGACGATAGGTTGCTCGAAGCACTTTCTGCCATCCAGGACAGGACCTGCTCACACTGCTCATTTTCTAATAAACGTCTCCCGCGTGGACCCATTAATTGGGCGATGAATGTGGGGACGCCAGAAACGTGCCTCTCTCCTAATCGCGCAGCAGTCGGCTGCGACACACCTGGATCAGGAGCTCGGCCTGTGCCCACACCCTCACTTGGGCCTACGCGTCCTCGGCCACGTCCACGTCCACGTCCTCTAGGCCTACCCCTACCCCTCAGCATGCTGTATTACCAGTGATTTGATTTCCCAGGCAGGAAATAAATTGGCGCAAGCCTGCAGGCCAAATATAATGTTTTCGCTTTTTTGCAAAGGGAAGGACCCACTGCGTATATTCAATGAACAATAACTTTTAGAACTGTAGTGTGGCCCTGAAAAAGTGACACACAACTTTAGTGTAGCAGAGTTATTAACTCTAGCAGAGCAGGTATTTGCCAGTCAGGAAAGACAAAGGCGCAAGCCTGCAGTAAACCGTAGCTGGTTGCATCTGATTTTTGTACGTTGTCCACGCAGCACACACGTACACGGAGACCTTAGGACTGACACAGGCAGGCCAAATATAATTTCTTTTCCTTTTTTGCAAAGGGAAGGACCCACTGCGTATATTCAATGAACAATAACTGTGTTGTGGCCCTGCCTACACAATTCTGTCCCTGTAGTATCAATGCAGGGTGCAATGCTCTGCACAGACGATTTTTAGAAAAAAAAAAATATGCCACACTGCTAACAGCAGCCAGCACAGTACTGCACACGCTTAAATTTGGCCCTAGAAAGGACCGTTGAGGTTCTTGAAGGCTACACTCACTCCTAACACTCTCCCTGCCTATACACCACTTCTGTCCCTAATGCCGGGTGCAATGCTCTATACTGCCGATTTTGAGGAAAAAAAAAAAAAAACACTGCTAGCAGCAGCCTGCACACAGGTAGATGTGGCCCTAAGAAGGACCTTTGGGGTTCTTGAAGCCTACACTGACTCCTAACGCTCTCCCTACAGCAGCACCAGCACGATAGTACTTTCCCTCAGCTAACTCACAAGGCATGTGTGGCGAGCCGCGGGAGGGGCCGTCTTTTATACTCGGGTGACACCTGATCTCGCCAGCCACTCACAGCAGGGGGGTGGTATAGGGCTTGAACGTCACAGGGGGAAGTTGTAATGCCTTCCCTGTCTTTCAATTGGCCAGAAAAGCGCGCTAACGTCTCAGAGAGGAAACTGAAAGTAACCAGAACACCGCGTGGTGCTCGTTACGAGTAACGAGCATCCCGAACACCCTAATATTCGCACGAATATCAAGCTCGGACGAGTACGTTCGCTCATCTCTAATAATAAATAATCTTTATTTGTATAGTGCCAACTTATTCTGCAACACTCAATATCATTTGTGGTGTCAACATTACTCAATATACAGTCCTCTATAAGAAACTGGATGCACATGCAGTATGGGAGACTTGTTGAAATTGGAATCTTAAAAATAATTCATTTATTATATGCTACCTGCAGAGAAAGGACACAAATCTAATAAGCATTGCAACATTTTATATATGAGCATTGCCCATATGGAAGTAATAGGTACGATAATGGACCTCTCCAATATTGGTGCCAAATAAGTTTACTGATGCACAGCCATGCTCATTAACCTTTGTGTTACTAATGAGCTCTTGTAAAAATGCATAGGAAGCAAAAAATTGCATTTGCAATGCAATCATTATATTTAGCAGATATTATGCTGATTTTCATATGCTAACATTTTTTACCAACGGGCTGATTAAAGGTGGCCAGCGGAAGCTTTAATATGTTAAGAAAACGTGGTATTGAAAGCTGCTTTTTCTCATTCACCATACTACGGAAAACATATTTTTTATCCTTTTCTACTTCTTTTGCATAAGTGTTGCATTGTAAAGCTACATATATTTAAGCAACAAAGCATGACACATACAATCCAAGAGTATTATCACCACCCATTGTCATTTCTTGGCCCACCAGTGGTTATTATTCTTAAGGCCCACCACCAATTTACACATAACATGCACAACCATCTTTATTCACATATTAAACTTTTGCTACCATATGGTTATTCAGAATGAACTCATATGAAAACTGTCAGTAATGGGGTTATCTTGGGTAGAAATGTGGGGTCCATTATTTTGTCAGAGCTTCAGCCTACTAGAGGTACTCTGTTGGACCAGACTGGCCAGAGTGAAAAGGGAACTCTCCAATGATTTGCCTGACCATTAGCAGCAATACCAGCAACTAAAATTCTCCCATAAGCTACGGCTTGGATTCAGCACCATGAAGTAGAGACGCTACTGGAAGAAGACAATGGTGTGCACAAAAGTAGGAAAATTCCAAATGAGGATGGAACATAGTACACAAACTGCTGGTAGTAGTGATGTAATACTTTACTCAATCTTTACTAAGGCAGGTGTAACTTAATTTCGGCTGGTAGTAACCCTTTGAGCTAGTGCATCACTATGGGAGCGACTGCTTCGACTGCTACAGAAGAGGTTTACATGGTTCACTGCTGATTCTCTAGACACTGTAGCCCTTGAATCCTATTCTGCTAGGCACTCAGAAAGAGGCCAGTCACTGGAACCCAATGAAGTCTTAGCCATCCAGGTTCTGCTAGTGCTAAGGACTTTTATCTTAGCCACACACAGTCTCAGTCCTCTCTCACATGTTACAATTTCTCACATGGCTCATTATGTCACCCATACCTTTTTAGCAAGTCTTAGAACTCAACCCCCTCTGATTTTCAATACGGGTCTCCCAAGCTCCTTAATAATTTCTAGCTTTATAATATACAACAAAATATGGAATATAATGAACAAACATAATAACTGCAGTCACATTACACAACTTCACAGGTGGATCTCTGGAACTGGGACACCAACCAGGTAATTACAGTGACTGCCCAAAACTAAAACTCTTCAAATTTGCCCACAAATTTAAATTTTGTAGCCCAGTTATTCTCATGTGGATTATCTTTTGTGTATTACATCTTATTCTTGTTACATAACCCAATTATTCTCCGTCACAGGGTAGAATTCATGGTTCATTCAATAGCTGACATTTTTTTAGATCCTACAGCAAAGTATCCAAAGTTCTCCTGAAAACATCATTACAGCGTAAGGCCAATTGCACATCTCCCATCAAATTGGACATTGTTGTGACCCTGTTACAAAAACCCTTTAGGGTGGTTAAAATACGCCTAATCCACAATAGTAATCACACAGCATAAACTGTAAGCAGAGTTACTATTGCCCATATTTGGAGTATTTGCTGCAAATTTGTGTTGTGGATTTGAGTGCAGGATCTCAAATAAAATTGAAGTTTATTAAGGAAATTCTAAAATTTGCATTTCTACTGAAAATGCTGCAAAAGCAAAATCATGGATGTGTAACAGTAAAATACACTGAAACGCTTCCAGAAAAGACCTGTTCACAGCACAAACACGTTGTGCGGAGGTGGGCGCAATTGCGCCTACACCCATGTGAAGGAGCCCTAAGACTCTCTTCCATACCTGGATAATAAATCCTAGCTCTCTTAGAGATTCTGCATTGGGGGTAGGAGTTGTACGTTGCACCTCTGACTATCAGCGCAGCACTAATTCGCCTTTAATGTGTAAAGCGGGTGCTAGGGATATGATATAATTGCCTTTATTAGGTACCATAGCCAACTGAAATTAGTTGGTCTTAGCTTAGTGAAGTCCTCAGCTCAAGGGCTCCAGCAGATGAGTGTAGGTGTACATATACTTGCGAGAGCGTGACATAATTGTTTTGAGAAGGGAGCGCTATCAAGTGCTTTTGCACGCACTTTTGTGCATTCTACTGTACTTTTCCATACTGCCAGGCCTACTCACATTGGCACGGGTGTGATTGAATAGCTGAGCAGCCTAATCAGTCTCCAGTGTTATCAATTAACACCACAAAATCACACATTTCTGTTTGCGATTTCAAATGGACTCCTGGGTGTGCAAAGGTGCACAACAATAAGCATACCATGTATATTTTTGTGTATGTGAAAACATAACCCAAAAACGCTGAATGTGAGGAAAACCATTGAAATTAATGGGTTCTATTATCTGCACTTTGGGCAAGTGATTTTGTGTGTAAGAAAACACGCGCAAAATCGCCTTTCTGCAGGAGCCCCAAAGGAGTTGTCCCACTGGAAATAGCCCCATATACTGTGCAGTGGCTGTCAGTGCAGAATGAGTTCCATTCATTTAAATAGCCTCAACCTGCAATATCAACCTGGGCCACTGTGGAATGTACGGAGGGGTTGCTTTCTGCTAGAAGTGGGCCAACCCTTTCAAGGCCACGAGTGAAGAATTAGTATTTATACCATATTTTAGCTTTATATTTAAAGGGCTTGTCTCGCGAAAGCAAGTGGGGTTATACACTTCTGTATGGCCATATTAATGCACTTTGTAATATACATCGTGCATTAAATATGAGCCATACAGAAGTTATTCACTTACCTTCCCTGCGCTGGCGTCCCCGTCTCCATGGCTCCGTCTAACTTCAGCGTCTAATCGCCCAATTAGACGCGCTTGCACAGAAGGGTCTTCTGCCTTTGGCTCGGTCTGGCACGAGCGGCGTTCTGGCTCCGCCCCTTCTACACATCATCGCGTAGCTCCGCCCCGTCACGTGTGCCGATTCCAGCCAATCAGGAGGCTGGAATCGGCACTCGTGACGGGGCGGAGCTACGCAATGACACGTAGAAGGGGGCGGAGCCAGAACGTCAATGCTGCCGGACAGACCCGAAGGCAGAAGACCCTTCTGCGCAAGCGCGTCTAATCGGGCGATTAGAAGCTGAAGTTAGACGGAGCCATGGAGATGGGGACGCCAGCGCAGGGAAGGTAAGTGAATAACTTCTGTATGGCTCATATTTAATGCACGATGTATATTACAAAGTGCATTAATATGGCCATACAGAAGTGTATACCCCCACTTGCTTTCGCGAGACAACCCCTTTAACCAATTCCTTACTGCCCATAAACATTCAGATGGCGTAAGGAGAGGGGTAAAGCTTCTGGTGAAGAAACGGTTAAACAAATAAAAGCCTTGAAGAACTCCTGTGGTTTCTTTGGAGGCTATGAAGGAGAGAGAAAATCACAAAAGTGTTAAAAGATAAACTGTAGATGCAAATAGACACAGATCAAACTCATAACTTAGGGAGACAGACATGCGGTATATTGTACAACACGGGCATTGATGTTCGAAGCTGTCATACATCAGTTCTACAAGTGTTCATGCCACTCATGTGTTACAATAGTATAAAGGATCCGGCATTGTTCTATGAACTAATTCACCAAGGATTCACGCCTTCTAATTCTATCAATATGCCTGAGGATCAAACTCCGGCTCCTCTCTGTAATGAAGCTCCTTGTCAGTGTACTATGTGAGGTGCTTCAGTCAGTAAATGAGAAGGTCCTACGATGTCAACGTCTCGCACACTCATTACATCCATTAGAGATGGAGATCTAAAGCAAACCTTGAGATGGTGAATCACTCTCAACTGTTATTCTCTGTCTCTTCTCATCAACAATAGGAAATGATAACTAATATTCACATAATTACTACATTGAGATGATACCGAGGTTTTGTACATTGTTGATGATAATAACAGAAAATCACATGGAATATATTACATGCTTTGCTAAAATACAATGCATCGCTAACTAAGCCACGTCCAATTAGATTTAGGAAATACTTGTTTTAGCCTCCCAAAATATAGCTGTATTTATTTAAAGAGGAAACCCACCATAACCCCTTAAGGACACAGCCTATTATGTCCATAAGGACGCAACAATTTTTGGGCTGACTTGTATCTGCACTTTTCAAAAGCCATTACTTTTTTACTTTTCCATTGAAATGGCCGTATTAGGGCTTTCTTTGCTTTTTTGCTTGGCGAACTGTAGTTTTATTGGTACCATGTTTGGGTACATGTAGTGTATGGTAAAACTTTTATTATTTTTTTTAGAGCAGTGAGTGAAAACACATCAATTGTGGCATTTTTTTTCAGCTTTAGGCCTTAGTCACACGGGCGTTTTTTCCCGCGATTTGCGGATCGCATGACGGAAAATACTGCTCCTAGCCGCGTTTCAATAGAAACGGACCGGAGCTGTCCAGCGCATTGAATTCAATGGAGCCGGCAATACAGCCGGCTCCATTGAAAGCAATGCGCTGCGGGCGATCGCGGGATGAATTTAATATATAAGCCCTTCCCTGAAAATCATCCTAAAATGTGTAAAAACAAAAAAAATATATATACTCACCTGGTCCCTGCAGACGGAGTTCAGCCGCGTCTGGCCGGCCATTCTCCTGAACTGCTCTGTGTAGTATTCAGCAGGCGGGGATTTAAAATCCCCGCCTGCTGAATGGGCTGCCTCTGATTGGTCACAGCCCTCACCAATCAGAGGCAGCTCTCATTCACCCATTCATGAATTCATGAATGGGTGAGTGAGTGCTGCCTCTGATTGGCTCAGTGCAAGGACCAATCAGGGGCAGCTCTCAGCTATTGAATGACAGCTGAGAGCTGCCCCTGATTGGTCCCTGCGCTCAGCCAATCAGAGGCAGCACTCACTCACCCATTCATGAATTTATGAATGGGTGTGAGTGAGAGCTGCCTCTGATTGGTGAGGGCTGTAACCAATCAGAGGCAGCCCATTCAGCAGGCGGGGATTTAAAATCCCCGTCTGCTGAATACTATACAGAGCAGTTCAGGAGAACTGCCGGCCGGCCGCGGCTGAACTCCGGATGATTTTGGATGATTTTCAGGGAAGGGCTTATATTTTTAAGCCCTTCCCGAAAATTCATTCTGCGCTCGCCGGCAGCCCATTGCTTTCAATGGAGCCGGCCGTATTGCCGGCTCCATTGAATTTCAATGGGTTGAACAGCGCTCCTTTGATCAGGCCCGTTTCGCCGAAAACGCTGCTAGCTGCAGATTTTTCGGCAAATCGTCGGCCTCGGTCACGCGATTTGCGGATGTGCATCCGACATGCGATCCGCAAATCGCAGCAAAAAACGGTCGTCTGACTAAGGCCTTAGGGTAAATGCACATGGGCGGGAATTTCACAGCAAGATTTACCGCAGAATTTCCGCCCATGCACGCTGCCATGGTATTGTATTGGTTTATGCAATCCTATGCAGACAGCCGTGATTTGACCGCGTGAAAACATGCACGGTAAACAAATTGCGGGATGTCCTATTTCTATGTGAGCCTCGCAGAGGCCCACACAGAAACGTCACTGCTGATGTGCTGGCTCTGCTCTGTGCATGTACAGCTTAGCGCCAGCCGGCACATTGCGGTGCACAGAGAAGACACCAGAGGAGGTGAGCCGCGGGTCACTGCAGGGGTATGGGTCGCATCCCGCTGTGAGAATTCTCGCAGCAGGATCTGACCCGGCCATCTGCATTCACCCTAATTATTAACAATTTGCTTTTGCAAAAGAACCACTATACTTTCAAACATTAAGGCCTCATGTCCACGGGAGAAATCAGGCCCGCTCTGGATTCTCCATGGAGAATCCGTAGCGGGTCCCTCCTGCCCCGCGGACATGAGCGCTGAAAATAAGAATAAATAAGAATAAACTTACCTCCCGCCCGCTCCGGATCCTTCCTTCGCTGCGGCGTCATCTTCTCTGCGTTGCGACCGTATCTTCTTTCTTCGGCCCGGCGGATGCGCAGGATGACGTCGGTGACGTGCCCCGCACATGCGCCGGCCCGAAGAAAAAAGATCCGGCCACGACGGAGAGAAGATGGCGCCGCGGCAAAGAGAAGAAACGGAGTGGGTGAGTAAATTCCGATTTTTGTCTCCCGCGGATCAGGACGGTTTCCATAGGCTTCAATAGAAGCCCGCGGGAGACCCGCACGAAAATGGAGCATGGTCCAGATTTTTTCATGCTCCATTTTTTTTTAAAATCACTTTTATTGACCATCCGCGGGTATTTATCTACCCGCGGGTGGTCAATGCATCCCTATGGGGTGCGGATCCGCGTGCAGGAGAAGAGTTAAAATCTGCTGCGGATTTTAATTCTTCTTTTGCCCGTGGACATGAGGCCTAAGTATTGACAATTGCATTTGGCATGTACTAAGAATGTTTGTCCTAACAATCTACATATTTGTGCTGCTCCAACCAAAAATACGTCGAAATGTATGAAAATAGTCAAAATACTTGCCAGCCAGTGCTTAAAGGGGTTGTCCCGCGGCAGCAAGTGGGTCTATACACTTCTGTATGGCCATAATAATGCACTTTGTAATATACATTGTGCATTAATTATGAGCCATACAGAAGTTATAAAAAGTTTTATACTTACCTGCTCCGTTGCTGGCGTCCTCGTCTCCATGGTGCCGACTAATTTTCGCCCTCCGATGGCCAAATTAGCCGCGCTTGCGCAGTCCGGGTCTTCTGCAGTCTTCTATGGAGCCGCTCGTGCAGAATGCAGGCTCCGTGTAGCTCCGCCCCGTCACGTGCCGATTCCAGCCAATCAGGAGGCTGGAATCGGCAATGGACCGCACAGAAGAGCTGCGGTCCACGGAGACAGAGGATCCCGGCGGCCATCTTCAGCGGTAAGTATTGAAGTCACCGGAGCGCGGGGATTAAGGTAAGCGCTCCGGTAAGCTTTCTTTACCTCCCTGCATCGGGGTTGTCTCGCGCCGACCGGGGGGGGGGGGGGGGGGTTGAAAAAAAAGAAAACCCGTTTCGGCGCGGGACAACCCCTTTAAGGACTGGACAGCAGACTTCTTGGTAATCTGTGTAGGAGGCATGACTTGAAGCAACAGTTGTTTTTCTTCTTCGTCATTAGTATAAAGTCTGAAAATTCCTGGTCTTTGAGCACAACCTTGCCGTAGACATAACCGGAAACTGCCCCAAATAAAGGCTTGTTCAAAGGAAAAAAATTAAGTGTGTCTTGCTTTGTAGTTGAAAGTTGAGTTTTTTGGGCCACCCTAACATTAAATGCTATGCAATGAATTCAGAACACTGTCAATATTCTGATCTATAAGACCATGCCACATAAACTACACAACCCCTATGAGTACATTAAAGCCACAGCCCAGAGCACAGTTTTATCAGAGGCCCGAAACAGATAAAATCCCTTAGTTTGCATTATCCTCCGCTCTATTTATGCTCTTGAACTCCTTGATACATGACCACAAAGTGCAACATGCTGATTCCAACATATCTTCATTCACCCCTCCCCTCCCAACCACAAATGCTGCATTTAATCTCAATATTGTTATTTTAATTAGCATTTATATAAATGATGCTTATCTGGCCGTAAATACCTAAGGGGGAAAAAAAAAGTGTGCGATCATGCTTAAAATGCATTGGTTACTTGATTTCTGCTTTCCTCCAGAATATGCCTGCATCTAGTGAACAACCTGAATATATTGAAATTTAATGATGTTTTCCCGCATTCCTACGAAGATACCTATAATAACAAATAGGAATATTTTAAATAAGTTCCTGAGGGAAAAAGTAATGTGACTGAGTGACCCTGACATATTTCCTGCGTTGTGTACTTGTCTAAATATGCGCATCTACAGTATGTTTATGCAATAGACATCCCCATGGAGAGATTTCTAGACTCGCCTTACCTATTCACTTTGAAAGCGATAGGGCATTTTGCTAGGGGCAAAACTGACTGGGTGTATTCTAGCGCTGGGTACTATATTTTATTCTGTAAGAAAGTCAGTAGTTCAGAAGATACAGACGAGTCTGCGTCTGAAAACTTATGTATGTGTCTGGCTGCAATGCATTTGTTTGACTGACTGTAAATACTGGCTTATTGCAAGATGTATGGGCTTGTGTGTCTCAAGATGCCTTTATTATGCAAAATGCTGTAGCAAAAAAAAAAAGATTATCTGGCATTGAGGTAGCATGTTTTTGTTGTTTTGTTTTGCATTTGGATTTGTTAGAATAAATTGCTCCTTGACCACAAGCTTGTAATTCACAATAAACTGTAGAATAAACATGGAGTTTCAGCAAAGACAGATTTTCAATGTAAATGGGAGTTTGGCAGAGGAGAAAAGAAATAAGAGCAAATCCGAAATGATGAAACTATTAGACTTATTAGTAAACACAATAGTAGCCTGTTTACCAACAGAGATTTACTTTCTGGTTACATTATTAATATTTATTATTATTATCCTTGTTATTATTATATAAGAAAGAGGAAAATACTGAAGACGAAGCTGAATGGTGGGAATACCATCAAAGCCATGAACATTTGGGCTACACTGCTGCTACCATGTTTCCCCGAAAATAAGACAGTGTCTTACATTAATTTTTGTTCAAAAAAGGTTTAACTTTTTTACATGTATAGCTGCCTGGACTCTATTTAAATTGACTTTTTAAATTAGCTGTTAGCAGGGCTTAATTTTGGAGTCGGCCTTATATTTCAAGCATCCTCAAAAAGCCTGAAAAATCATTTTGCATCCTCAAAAATTCTGGAAAATCATGCTATGTCTTATTTTCAGGGCATGTCTTATTTTCAGGGAAACAGGGTATCATCGACTGGACTGGAGCCGAGCCGGAGGCTTTGTATTGAAAGGAGAGAATTGATGACCATTCACTATAGTTTACATCCGCATAGTGATGCCGCCAGATTTTACTTGCCCAGGAAGATTGGGGGCAGAGGATTGTTGCCAGTGAAGAAAAAGGAAAATAGACCCTGGCAGATTACACCAAAGAAAGTAAAGACTGATTGAAGTGAACATGCAGAACATGATTAAAGGGGTTGTGGGTCGTAATTAAAACTGCTTTCGAATGCAGCACAATAACTAATAGGAATATACTCACCTCTGCCCTGTCTTCCAGGCCGCTGCATCCGGCTATCCCCTGTGACATCCTGTTTACAGGCTGCCCCAGCTCTGTTATTGGCTGCAGTGTCCCGTAAAATGGGCCTGCATCACAGTAAAAAAAAATGACAGCTACTTGGGGTATTTTATGCATCCTGTACTAAACCAAGTGTGTAGAGTCCAAATCTGGAGTCGGATTTTGCCTAGAATGTTGGGATAATGAAGCTATACATTATCATTGGCTATTCATACACATGCAAGAAACTGGTTTTATGTTGGTTATACAGCCACTGTATGAAACTAAATTGTGCTACAAAATTGTGAGAGATTACAAAAACTTGTTCACATTAAAAACATGTAAATAAAAAGTTCACTTGAGGTTTCAGGCAACGCACAGACACTGTTCAAAAGTGCTTTAGGCACTTGTGAGTGTCTGTTGTTGACCGCTGCCGAAACCAGCAATAGTAGCAATCATGTTGGGGTTGAAGTGGCTTCTATATCTTGTTTGAATCTTTCCCCGTTTTCATCACTCACGTCACCCAAAAAATCCAAATCAGAATGTTAGAAATGAATTTTGAGTGATATTCGGCAGCCAAGTTGCTGATATGCTGCTAACTAGAGTTGAGCGAACGTACTCTGCCGAGCTAGATGCTCGTTCGAGTATTAATGTATTCGATGGTGCTCGTTACTCGAACAAGCATCACGCCGTGTTCAATCCCGCCCCAATTTGGCTCCTCCCCACTGTGACGTGCCTCTTTTGGCTCCTCCCTGCCGCGATGCAGCGCACGCGTCAATGTCATTTTTTTTGGCAGAGAGAGAGAGAGAACACACGAATCAAGGAAAAAAAAAAAAAAAGCTCGGGACCCGGCGTCCCACATACAAAAATGCTCGAGTCCCCCATTGTAGTCAATGGGGTTCGTTACTCGAGTAGAGCTCTCGAATTTGACAAAAAGCCCGACTCGAATAACACGGACCCGAGCATTTGGGTGCTCGCTCATCTCTACTGCTAACATGTTGCTTACAAGTTCAGCATGGTTTCAGCCTGATGGCTGCCAAGAAAGCTTTGCACAACTAGCACAAATGCATCCCAAGCGGCAATTTCAAGTGCACTTAATTTGGATCTGAATGTGTCATCACACAATAATTTGTGGATTTCAGGACCAACAAAAAATCCTGTTTTTACTTTGGCTTCCAACTTGATTTTTCCAAAATTATCCTTCAGATACTGGAAATCATTTCCATTATGACCCATAGCCATGACAAAGTTTTTCATTAGGCCCAACTTAATGTGAAGCGGTGGAAGATCTACTTTCATTGGATCAACCTGTGATGACTGTAGCACGTTGTATTTGTCAACAGTGTGCTCAACTCTGGATGGCCACTGCCTTACTTTGTAATGATTGCTCACAATTTTTGACTTGTCATTATTTGAAAATTTAGCAACATTGGTTATGGAGAAATAGCCACCCGAGTGATGATTTTTCCGTTTGCGCCAAATCATAGACGCAGCAAACGGAATTGCCTCTTTGTTAGATTTTTGCGCTGAACACATGTGGTGTACTTACCACAAATATAGCAAACATTGTCTGAACGGTTAACGCAACTCTGCCTGCTCATCTGTAGGCTAAATAAGACATACTAACTATATAAGAAAACAGTATTGTCAACTAGAAGCTTGCGCTTGGTCCATGTCGCATTATATAGACCTAGCAACTGCTGACATCAGCTTAAAAAAAACTGCAGGAAACCGCTGCTGCCAGGATGTTTTGTGAACAAGGCACTGGAAGGCAGGATGCACGTAATGGTGCAGCAATTATAATGTTGCCATTAGAGATGAGCGAACGTACTCGTCCGAGCTTGATATTCGTGCGAATATTAGGGTGTTCGGGATGCTCGTTACTCGTAACGAGTACCACGCGGTGTTCCGGTTACTTTCAGTTTCCTCTCTGAGACGTTAGCGCGCTTTTCTGGCCAATTGAAAGACAGGGAAGGCATTACAACTTCCCCCTGTGATGTTCAAGCCCTATACCACCCCCCTGCTGTGAGTGGCTGGGGAGATCTGATGTCACCCGAGTATAAAAATCGGCCCCTCCCGCGGCTCGCCACACATTTTTTTTTTTTTTCCAAAATTGGATCTGCAGAGCATTGCGCCCTGCAATAGGGACAGAAGTGGGGGTTAGGCAGGGAGAGTGTTAGGAGTTAGTGTAGGCTTCAAGAACCCCAACGGTCCATTCTAGGGCCACATCTATCCGTGTGCAGTACTGTCCAGGCTGCTGTTAGCAGTGTTGCATTTTTTTTTTTTTTTTTCTCAAAACCGGCTGTGCAGAGCATTGCACCCGGCATTAATACTACAGGGATAGAATTGTGTAGGCAGGGCCAGAAGACATACATTATTCATTGAATACACGCAGTGTGGGTGTTCCTTGTAAAAAGCAGGGAAAAAATTCTATTTGGCCTGCCTCTTACAGTACTCAGGGCTCTGTGTACGTGTGTGCTGTGCGCTGAACGTTCAGAAAAAATCAGACGCAGTCAGCTACGTTTTACCGCAGGCGTGCAGCAATTTTTTTCCTGCATGGCAAATCCCTGATCTGCTGTAGGTAGCGAATTACTTTGCATCACTGCAGTTCTGGGACAAATTGGCAGGGCCACAACACAGTTATTAACCCCTTAATGACGCGGGCATTTTTCTTTTTCCATTTTCGTTTTTTCCTCCCCCCTTTAAAAAAATCATAACTCCTTTATTTATCCATCCACGTCGCTGTATGAGGGCTTGTTTTTTGCGGGACGAGTTGTATTTTTCAATGGTGCTATTTAAAGTACCATATAATGTACTGAAAAACTTTTAAAAAATTCTAAGTGGAGTAAAATAAAAAAAAAACGACATTTTGCCATCTTTTAGTGCGTCTTGCTTCTACGGCGCACAAATGGCAACAAAAACGACATGATAACTTTATTCTATGGGTTGGTACGATTACTACCATGCCAAACTTGTATAGGTTTTTTTTTACTATACTCCTCTTTTTTTTTTTTTAAAGACATCAAATTTTTTTCAATTATTTTCTGCGGTCATTTTGTGCGCGCAATAACTTTTTTATTTTTCCGTCGACGTAGTTGAGCAAGGTTTCATTTTTTGCGGGAAGTCCTGTAGTTTCTGATAGCACCGTTTTGGAATACATATGACTTTTTGATCGCTTTTTATTGCGTTTTTTCTGGGAGACAGGGTAACTAAAAAAATGCATTTCTGGCGTTCTTCATTTCTTTTTTCGAACGACGTTTGCCGTGCGGGAAAAATTATGTGGTACTTTGATAGTTCGGACTTTTACGGACGCGGTGATACCAAATACATATTTTTAATTTATTATTTAGATTTTTTAATAATAGATATGGCAAAAGGGGGGTGATTTAAACTTTTACAACTTTTTTTTTTTTTCAATTAAAAAAAACTTTATTGATTTTTTTTTTAACTTTACTTTGAAGTCCCCCTGGGGGACTTTAAGATGCGATGCTTTGATCGCTCCTGCAGTATGACGTAATGCTATAGCATTACGTCATATTGCTTTTTGACAGGCAGCCTATGAAGCCACCCCACGGGGACGGCTTGATAGGCAGTCTGCTAAGGCAGCCCTGGGGCCTTTCATTAGGCCCCTGGCTGCCATGACACATGCACGGCTCTCCCGATCTCACCGCGGGGGGGGCCGTGCGGGACCCCCGAACATCGTTCGGGGGATTTAAATGCCGCTGTCAGAATTGACAGCGGCATTTAAATGGTTAATAGCCGCGATCGGCCGCTCGCGGCTATTGCCCGCGGATGTCAGCTGTTATAAACAGCTGATGCCCGCACTGTATGAAGAGAGGTTGCATCGCAACCTCTCTTCATACATACCCCGACGCTCCATGACGTACCAGGTACGTCATTGGTCGTTAAGGGGTTAAACTTAGTATTCATTGAATACACGCAGTGTGGGTGTTCCTTGTAAAAAGCAGGGAAAAAATTCTATTTGGCCTGCCTCTTACAGTACTCAGGGCTCTGTGTACGTGTGTGCTGTGCGCTGAACGTTCAGAAAAAATCAGACGCAGTCAGCTACGTTTTACCGCAGGCGTGCGGCAATTTTTTTCCTGCATGGGAAATCCCTGATCTGCTGTAGGTAGCGAATTACTTTGCATCACTGCAGTTCTGGGACAAATTGGCAGGGCCACAACACAGTTATTAAACTTAGTATTCATTGAATACACGCAGTGTGGGTGTTCATTGTAAAAAGCAGGGAAAAAATTCTATTTGGCCTGCCTCTTACAGTACTCAGGGCTCTGTGTACGTGTGTGCTGTGCGCTGAACGTTCAGAAAAAATCAGACGCAGTCAGCTACGGTTGAGTGCAGCTTTGCGCCAATTTCTTTCCTGCCTGGGAAATCAAATCACTGGTAATACAGCATGCTGAGGGGTAGGGGTAGGCCTAGAGGACGTGGACGCGGCCGAGGACGCGGAGGGCCAAGTGAGGGTGTGGGCACAGGCCGAGCTCCTGATCCAGGTGTGTCGCAGCCGACTGCTGCGCGATTAGGAGAGAGGCACGTTTCTGGCGTCCCCACATTCATCGCCCAATTAATGGGTCCACGCGGGAGACCTTTATTAGAAAATGAGCAGTGTGAGCAGGTCCTGTCCTGGATGGCAGAAAGTGCTTCGAGCAACCTATCGTCCAGCCACAGTTCTGCGCCGTCCACTGCTGCAAATCCGAATCCTCTGTCTGCTGCTCCTCCTTCCTCCCAGCCTCCTCACTCCATTACAATGACACATGCTCAGGAGCGGGAACACTCCCAGGAACTTTTCTCGGGCCCCTGCTCAGATTGGGCAGCAGTGGTTCTTCTACCACCAGAGGAGTTTATCGTCACTGATGCCCAACCATTGGAAAGTTCCCGGGGTCCGGGGGATGAGGCTGGGGACTTCCGGCAACTGTCTCAAGACCTTTCAGTGGGTGAGGAGGACGATGACGATGAGACACAGTTGTCTTGCAGTGAGGTAGTAGTAAGGGCAGTAAGTCCGAGGGAGCAGCGCACAGAGGATTCGGAGGAAGAGCAGCAGGACGATGAGGTGACTGACCCCACCTGGTGTGCAACGCCTACACAGGACAGGTCTTCAGAGGGGGAGGCACGGGCAGCAGCAGGGCAGGTTGCAAGAGGCAGTGCAGTGGCCAGGGGTAGAGGCAGGGCCAGACCGAATAATCCACCAAGTGTTTCCCAAAGCGCCCCCTCGCGCCATGCCACCCTGCAGAGGCCGAGGTGCTCTAAGGTCTGGCAGTTTTTCACCGAGACGCCTGACGACCGACGAACAGTGGTGTGCAACCTTTGTCGCGCCAAGATCAGCCGGGGAGCCACCACCAACAGCCTCAACACCACCAGCATGCGCAGACATATGATGGCCAAGCACCCCACAAGGTGGGACGAAGGCCGTTCACCGCCTCCGGTTTGCACTGCTGCCTCTCCCCCTGTGCCCCAACCTGCCACTGAGATCCAACCCCCCTCTCAGGACACAGGCACGACCGTCTCATGGCCTGCACCCACACCCTCACCTCCGCTGTCCTCTGCCCCATCCACCAATGTCTCGCACCGCACACTCCAGCCGTTGCTAGCGCAAGTGTTGGAGCGCAAGCGCAAGTACGCCGCCACGCACCCGCACGCTCAATCGTTAACCGTCCACATAGCCAAATTTATCAGCCTTGAGATGCTGCCGTATAGGGTTGTGGAAACGGAGTCCTTCAAAGCTATGATGGCGGCGGCGGCCCCGCGCTACTCAGTTCCCAGTCGCCACTACTTTTCCCGATGTGCCGTCCCAGCCCTGCACGACCACGTCTCCCGCAACATTGTACGCGCCCTCACCAATGCGGTTAGTGGCAAGGTCCACTTAACTACGGACACGTGGACAAGCACAGGCGGGCAGGGCCACTACATCTCCCTGACGGCACATTGGGTGAATTTAGTGGAGGCTGGGACAGAGTCAGAGCCTGGGACCGCTCACGTCCTACCCACCCCCAGAATTGCGGGCCCCAGCTCGGTGGTGGTATGTTCGGCGGTGTATGATTCTTCCACTAAAGCACCCTCCTTCTCCTCCTCAACCTCTGTCTCGCAATCTAGATGTGTCAGCAGCAGCAGGACGTCGCCAGCAGTCGGTGTCGCGCGGCGTGGCAGCACAGCGGTGGGCAAGCGTCAGCAGGCCGTGCTGAAACTACTCAGCTTAGGAGATAGGAGGCACACGGCCCACGAACTGCTGCAGGGTCTGACAGAGCAGACCGACCGTTGGCTTGCGCCGCTGAGCCTCCAACCGGGCATGGTCGTGTGTGACAACGGCCGTAACCTGGTGGCGGCTCTGCAGCTCGGCAGCCTCACGCACGTGCCATGCCTGGCCCACGTCTTTAATTTGGTGGTTCAGCGCTTTCTGAAAAGCTACCCACGCTTGTCAGACCTGCTCGTAAAGGTGCGCCGGCTCTGCGCACATTTCCGCAAGTCCCACACGGACGCTGCCACCCTGCGCACCCTGCAACATCGGTTTAATCTGCCAGTGCACCGACTGCTGTGCGACGTGCCCACACGGTGGAACTCTACGCTCCACATGTTGGCTAGGCTCTATGAGCAGCGTAGAGCTATAGTGGAATACCAACTCCAACATGGGCGGCGCAGTGGGAGTCAGCCTCCTCAATTCTTTTCAGAAGAGTGGGCCTGGTTGGCAGACATCTGCCAGGTCCTTCGAAACTTTGAGCAGTCTACCCAGGTGGTGAGCGGCGATGCTGCAATCATTAGCGTCACCATTCCTCTGCTATGCATCTTGAGAAGTTCCCTGCAAACCATAAAGGCAGCCGCTTTGCGCTCGGAAACCGAGCCGGGGGAAGACAGTATGTCGCTGGATAGTCAGAGCACCCTCCTGTCTATATCTCAGCGCGTTCAGGAGGAGGAGGAGGAGCATGAGGAGGATGAGGAGGAGGGGGAAGAGACAGCTTGGCCCACTGCTGACGGTACCCATGCTGCTTGCCTGTCATCATTTTAGCGTGTATGGCCTGAGGAGGAGGAGGAGGAGGAGGAGGATCCTGAAAGTGATCTTCCTAGTGCGGACAGCCATGTGTTGCGTACAGGTACCCTGGCACACATGGCTGACTTCATGTTAGGATGCCTTTCTCGTGACCCTCGCATTCAACGCATTCTGGCCACTACGGATTACTGGGTGTACACACTGCTCGACCCACACTATAAGGAGAACCTTCCCACTCTCATTCCCGAAGAGGAAAGGGGTTCGAGAGTGTTGCTATACCACAGGACCCTGGCGGACAAGCTGATGGTAAAATTCCCATCCGACAGCGGTAGTGGCAGAAGGCGCAGTTCCGAGGGCCAGGTAGCAGGGGAGGTGCGTAGATCGAGCAGCATGTACATCGCAGGCAGTGCAACAGTCTTTAAGGGCCTGGCCAGCTTTATGGCTCCCCAGCAAGACTGTGTCACCGCTCCCCATTCAAGGCTGAGTCGGCGGGAGCACTGTAAAAGGATGGTGAGGGAGTACGTAGCCGATCGCACGACCGTCCTCCGTGACGCCTCTGCCACCTACAACTACTGGGTGTAGAAGCTGGACACGTGGCCTGAACTAGCGCTGTATGCCCTGGAGGTGCTTGCTTGTCCTGCGGCTAGCGTCTTGTCGGAAAGGGTGTTTAGTGCGGCTGGGGGAATCATCACAGATAAGCGTACCCCCCTGTCAACCGACAGTGCCGACAGGCTAACACTCATCAAGATGAACAAAGCCTGGATTTCCCCAGACTTCTCTTCTCCACCAGCGGACAGCAGCGATACGTAAGCAATACGTAGGCTGCACCCGCGGATGGATGCTACGTTCTCTCTCACCATCCAAAACGGGGACATTTCTGCTTCATCAATCTGTGTCTAATATTCCTCCTCCTCCTCCTGCTCCTCCTCCTGAAACCTCACGTAATCACACTGAACGGGCAATTTTTCTTAGGGCCACAAGGCTCACTCATAATTTTTCTAAACAATTTTTATATGTTTCAATGCTCTTAAAAGCGTTGAAACTTTAACTTGAACCAATTTTTAGTTAAACTGGGCTGCCTCCAGGCCTAGTTACCACTTAAGCCATATTAACCAAAGCGATTAATGGGTTTCACCTGCCCTCTTGGTTGGCCATGGCCAATTTTTTTGATGTACATTAGTACTGTTGATACAGCAATTTTTGTGGGCCCTCGCCTACAGTGTAATCAAATGAATTTTTAGCCCACCTGCATTACAGCTGACGTTACATCCGCTGTGTTGGGCAATGCAATGGGATATTTTTGTGTATCGCCGGTGGGTTCCAGGGAGCCACCCATGCTGTAGGTGCACACGGAGTTTAACCTACATGTGTCCACTTGTAAAGAACCCCAGTCTGACTGGGGCATGCAGTGTGGGCCGAAGCCCACCTGCATTAAGCACGACATTACTACCTCAGCTGTGTTGGGCAATGCAATGGGATATTTCTGTGTACCGCCGGTGGCTTCCTGGCACCCACCCATGCTGTGGGTCCACAGGGAATTATAAATGCATCTGATTCCACTTGTAAAGAACCCAAGTCTGACTGGGGCATGCAGTGTGGGCTTCGGCCCACCTGCATTAAGCACGACATTACTACCTCAGCTGTGTTGGGCAATGCAATGGGATATTTCTGTGTACCGCCGGTGGCTTCCTGGCACCCACCCATGCTGTGGGTCCACAGGGAATTATAAATGCATCTGATTCCACTTGTAAAGAACCCCAGTCTGACTGGGGCATGCAGTGTGGGCCGAAGCCCACCTGCATTAGGCACGACATTACTACCTCAGCTGTGTTGGGCAATGGAATGGGATATTTTTGTGTACCGCCGGTGGGTTCCAGGGAGCCACCCATGCTGTCGGTCGACAGGGACTTCACAATAGGGAGTTGTACCTGCCTGTGTCTATGAATTAAAAAGCCCGGTCTGACTGGGGTATGCAGAGACACCTTGACAGAATGAATAGTGTGTGGCACATAGGTTCCCCATTGCTATGCCCACATGTGCAGCTCCTGATGGCG
Organism: Eleutherodactylus coqui; assembly: GCF_035609145.1. Lineage (NCBI taxonomy): Eukaryota > Metazoa > Chordata > Amphibia > Anura > Eleutherodactylidae > Eleutherodactylus > Eleutherodactylus coqui. The sequence goes on from NC_089838.1 coordinate 33,538,693, forward strand.
GTGGCACAGGATTCTATTTCTCATTGCTTCTGTACAGCATTGTGGGCTATCGCCCCGCCCTTTTTAAAGAGGGTCGCTGCCTAGCCGTGCCAACCCTCTGCAGTGTGTGCCTGCGGTTCCTCGTCATGGCAGACGCACTTCTAAATAGACATGAGGGTGGTGTGGCATGAGGGCAGCTGAAGGCTGCGCAGGGACACTTTGGTGTGCGCTGTGGGGGGGAGGGGGGCGGTTGGGCAGCATGTAACCCAGGAGAAGTGGCAGCGGAGTGTCATGCAGGCAGTGATTGTGCTTTGTTGGAGGTAGTGTGGTGCTTAGCAAAGGTATGCCATGCTAATGAGGGCTTTTCAGAAGTAAAAGTTTTTGGGAAGGGGGGGGCACTCTTGCCGCTATTGTGGCTTAATAGTGGGACCTGTGAACTTGAGATGCAGCCCAACATGTAGCCCCTCGCCTGCCCTATCCGTTGCTGTGTCGTTCCCATCACTTTCTTGAATTGCCCAGATTTTCACACAAGGAAACCTTAGCGAGCATCGGCGAAATACAAAAATGCTCGGGTCGCCCATTGACTTCAATGGGGTTCGTTACTCGAAACGAACCCTCGAGCATCGCGAAAAGTTCGTCCCGAGTAACGAGCACCCGAGCATTTTGGTGCTCGCTCATCTCTAGTTGCCATGCATCAGGACGTGGGCCAATCTGCCAAGCTGTCACCAAACTGTAGTTGGCCTATAACTTAAGATCTAGATGTGCTGGGCAAATTTTGACTTCAGATTCGGATTCAGTGTACTTGATTTCATGTAAATAACTTGTTCTACTCCTAGTAGCAAAATCTTTGTTTATCAGTGATATAGATGTGTAGGACCCAATACCCTCATGGGAGACATGGAGAATAGGGTGAAATGTCATAGCAAAATTTCAAAAGAATTGATCAGTGGGGGTACTGCTGCTGAGATCCCTGCTGACTACTTCAATGAGGGCTGTGCCCCCTCGGCTGCCTTCACTACTTTTTGTCTCTTTCCAGGAGCTGCATAGAAAGCATTACACTGATCAGCGGAGGTCTCAACAGCAGGACCCCACTGATCAATACTTTTGATATGTTTCTATGACATGTCAAAAGTTAGTTGAAAGTGCAGCTACTCTTTAGGCCTCGATCAGACAAGCGTGTTTTTTGCGCACCTATGTATGCAATAAAAATGCGCTCCTCACATAAGCGGAAAACGTGTGAACGGACAAAGTTTCATATGCGTAGCGAATGAAACTTTGCCCAGTCACTGGAGCAGTTACCCCACGAAGGTCCCCCATCACTGAACACTGAGACAGCACTGTCATAGTGTTCAGTGATGATGGGACTCCCCACGGGGAGGAAAGAATTCCCTGTCACAGCTGTCACAGCTGTGGCAGAGGACCCTGTTGCTATCCTATTGCTTTCAATGAAATATGCTTTCAATGAAACTTATGCTTTCTTGAAATTTAAGCCCTACTCCCAAAATCATTCCTAGCTGCAGAAAAACAACAATGTTAACTCACGTAAAAGCACTCTCCGGCTCTTCTCCCCGTCCCCGACAATCTTCGTCTGTCTTTCTGGTTGCCGGGGGTTGAAAAATCCCCGCCTTCTGAAAGCACTGCCTCTAGTTGGCTGAGCGCTGTGACCAATCAGAGGCAGTGCTCAGCCATTTATTGCTGTCACAGTCTTCAGTGATGAGGGGACTCCTGGCAGGGATTAACGGAACCCTCAGATAGTCTTCTCATCCCCGCGGGACATTTAGAAGGTACTTCTGGCCTGAAGCACCTTTTAAATGTCCTACTGTAAGCAGTGGGGAACCTATTGGCAGTGCAGGAGTTTCCATTTACTTCTGCTCCCATAGGAGTAAATGGACATTTCTACAAAACACGTACTAACGGCACGCACTATGTCCTATTTTTGTAGTTGCACGCTGTTTTGCACTTCAAATTCCGTGCATATGAATGCTTCTATAGGAACCCATTGATTATTTTAGAAGTGTGCATTATGCGCGCGCAAAACATACGCTTGTGTGAACGAGGCCTTAAATTGCAGCAAGCAAAACCAAAAGATCAGAATGAAACTATGAAAACTCGTATTGCTAACTGGTACAGCAAAGTATTACATGGCCAGTTTCTGGGAAAAATTGAGGCTAGAGTGAAAAAAGAAATGACCTGGCTATGATTAACATCAGGAATAGAGATGAGCGAACGTACTCGTCCGAGCTTGATACTCGTTCGAGTATTAGGGTGTTCGAGATGCTCGTTACTCGTAACGAGTACCACGCGATGTTCGAGTTACTTTAATTTTCTTCCCTGAGAAATTTGCGCGCTTTTCTGGCCAATAGAAAGACAGGGAAGGCATTACAACTTCCCCCTGCAATGTTCAAGCCCTATAACACCCCCCTGCAGTGAGTGGCTGGCGAGATTAGGTGTCACCCGAGTATTAAAATCTGCTGGCCCGCGGCTCGCCACAGATGCGTTCTCACTTAGCTGAGGGAAAGTGCTGTTGATGCCGGGGCTGCTATAGGGAGAGCGTTAGGAGTGATTTTAGGCTTCAAGAACCCCAACGGTCCTTCTTCTCTATATGCGCTCAATGGGGCCGGCGGCAGCAGCGCCGACCCCTTTGAGAACATATAGAAGACAAATCATTCTTCTCTGCCACAGCTGTAACAGCTGTGGCAGAGAAGAACGATGTTTGCCCATTGAATTCAATGGAGCCAGCAATACAGCCGACTCCATTGAAATCAATAGGCTGCCGACGATCGCGGGATGAATTGTCGGGAAGGGCTTAAATATATAAGCCCTTCCCTGCAATTCATCCAGAAAAGTGTTAAACTAAAAAATATATATATACTGACCTGCTACCGGCAGCCGGAGTGCCGCGCGGCCGTCCTGCAGTGGGTGTGAAGGGGGTGTGAGTCAGACCTGCCCCCTGATTGGCTCAGCGCTGAGCCAATCAGAGGCAGGTCTCACTCACACCCATTCAGTGGGTGTGAAGGGGGTGTGAGTCAGACCTGCCCCCTGATTGGCTCAGCGCTGAGCCAATCAGGGGGCAGGTCTGACTCACACCCCCTTCACACCCACTGCAAGATGGCCGCGCGGAACTCCGGCTGCCGGGAGCAGGTCAGTATATATATATTGTTTAGTTTAACACTTTTCTGGATGAATTGCAGGGAAGGGCTTATATATTTAACCCCTTCCCGACAATTCACCCCACGCACGCCGGCAGCCCATTGCTTTCAATGGAGCGGCTGTATTGCCGGCTCCATTGAATGCAATGCGCTGGACAGCTCCGCCCGATTTTCGGGCGATTTTCGGGCACCGGTCACGCGATTTGCGGATGCGCATCCGTCATGCGATCCGCAAATCGCGTGAAAAAACGCCCGTCTGACTAAGGCCTTAGTCAGACGGGCGTTTTTCACGCGATTTGCGCATGCGTCCGGCGAATTTTTATCGGACACATGAGCGCTTTTTATGCGCTCGTCCGATAAATTATAGAACAGAAATCGCAGATCGCACCTATCTGCCATCTGCGATTCCTGTTCTCTTCTCTATATGCGCTCAATGGGGCCGGCGGCAGCAGCGCCGACCCCATTGAGAACATATAGAAGAGAAATCATTCTTCTCTGCCACAGCTGTTACTGCTGCGGCAGAGAAGAACGATCTTTATGCTGACAGTGCGGGGGGGGGGGCACTCTTGCCGCTATTGTGGCTTAATAGTGGGACCTGTGAACTTGAGATGCAGCCCAACATGTAGCCCCTCGCCTGCCCTATCCGTTGCTGTGTCGTTCCCATCACTTTCTTGAATTGCCCCGATTTTCACACATGAAAACCTTAGCGAGCATCGGCGATATACAAAAATGCTCGGGTCGGCCATTGACTTCAATGGGGTTCGTTACTCGAAACGAACCCTCGAGCATCGCGGAAATTTTGTCCCGAGTAACGAGCACCCGAGCATTTTGGTGCTCGCTCATCTCTAATCAGGAACCCTGAAAAAATAAACAGGACTGATTTTAGCAGCATCAGAACAGGTGATAAAAGCCATCGTGGAAAAATCTATAAAAGATGCAAAGTGCCAGCCTTGTAAAGAAGCTTATGAAACAATCAACCAAGTACTCCGCTGTTGCAAACAAAAATTGAGTACAAGCAAAAACACAAACTAGCATTTGCCAACAACAAAGAACTGTTGGGACTATAAGCTCGAAGATCTTGACCGGCACTTGAAACAACTCAACAACAGGCTGGGCTCTGCACACAGTTTATCATACATATCATCGTCCTAGGTTCCTGGGGTTTCCAATGCATTATGAAGATGAATTCAGTCGCACCGCCTTTTTGTGTATCATAATATTTTATTTTTTAAATGGGTTCAGCCAAAGCACACAACCTCTTTGAGGATGCTGGGCTCAAGTGATCAGCTGTTCACCCCAAGTCCTACTTTAGAACCTCTAGCAAATGGCTAATTTTGCAGGGGAATGATGTGGCCAGCCTGAAATTTAGTATTATAGGACATTAGTTCACTTAATTAGACATCCTCCAATAACACAACAGCAGAAGGTCCACCAGGATGGAAGCTGGTATTACAGAGGGGTCCAAGCAAGGAACCCTATTTTGTGATGGTTATGTGCCCTAATAGGGCATATGAACAATGAATATCATCTTGGCATAACCCCTTTAATGGACAAAATATATAGATATAGTTTATAAATCATATAGAATATTGTCAAAATAATTAGATGGCATCAGCTACACAAGTAAAACCTATAGTTGCATTGGGTGCAACTAAACCACCAGCATGACGTTATGCAGCGGTGGCTTAGCTTTCTAAGAGGCCCCTGTGACATTCAGCTATTTCAGCATTTGATAGAAAAATAAGCTATAACTATATGATAACCCCAGGACTCATCCCCAGTGGGCTGGGCACATGTATGTGAAACTGAGAATAGTGCATGCGGTGAAGAACGTTTGTACTGTATGTCACTTCAGATGCCCAATGTGCATGCGCCCAATGCCACTGGAAATGAGTCCTGGGCTTATTTCTGGTAACTTATAACTATTTTTTCTAGCTAATAGAAGCGGTAAATTGCCACTGTATTGGGTCAAGCAGTAGGGTATGGCCACATGGGGTGGGTCCACTAAAGTTTTTCCACAATGAAGAATCTGCAGCCTCAAACCCTGCAGCAAGTTTTTGTTGCAGAATTGCCCTATACACTGCAAAGGATAAATTGACACGGAGGGTCGGTTCTATTGTGTGGATTCAGGGCAGATTTTGTGTGAGATCTGTTTAACCCCTTAACGCCAAATGGCATAACTATACATCCTGGCACAGTGGTACTTAACGCAGCAGGGCGTACAGTTATGGCCTGAGGATAGGGTGAGATAAGAAGAGATCCCGCGCTACACAGCACTTGGGAGTTGGCTGTTACAGATAGCCGACCACCCACTGCAACAATGAAGGTGCATCAGGACAGCACCTCCCGCTGTTAACCCCTTCCCTGTCCCAATCTATGTAGATCACGGCATGTGAAGAGTTCACAGAGGGAGCATCCTCCCTCTTTGACATTATTGGACCCTCCACTATGTAATCGCGGAGGGCCTTCAGGTTACTATGGCAACAGGACGCCAGCTACAGGTGTCCTGCATTGCCAGTGCCTATGATCACTATAACAAGCCATAAGGCATTGCAGAACAGCAGTCCTGCAATGCTTTATCATAGCGAGCATAACAGCTATGGTACAAGTCCCCCACAGGGACACAAATAGTGTAAAAAAAAAAGTTCAAAACAGTGTAAAAATAAAAAAAGTACAAAAGTTTTTTTTAACAATTCCCCTAGTATAAAAAAAAATTAAAACACATTAAAATCCCACATATTTGGTATCTATAACGACTTGCACAATAAATTGAACACACTTTTTATTCTGCACAGTAAAAATCGTAAAAAAAAAAAAAAGCTGCGGCAAAATGCTTATTTTTTTTTTCATTTTGCCTCCCAAAAAAAAGCAATAAAAGTGATTTAAAAAAACCTATGTAGACCAAAATGACATCCATAAAAACTGCAGCTCGTTACGCAAAAAAACAAGCCTTCACAGAGTTCTGTTCATGGAAAAATAAAAAAGTTATTGAACTTTGAATGCAGCAATTTATAAAAACAAAGAATTTGCAAAAAAAGGGGTTTTATTGCGGAAAAGTGGAAAAACCTAAAAAAAAAAAAAAAAGATTTTAGCATCATTGTAATCATACCGACCCACAGAAATAATGTATTTACTCATTTAGGCCTTAGTCACATGGGCGTTTTTCGCGCGATTTGCGCATCGCATGACGGATGCGCATGCGCAAATCGCGTGACCGGCGCCGAAAAATCGGCCCAAAAATCGCCCGAAAATCTGCTCCTAGCCGCGTTTAATTAGAAATGGGTCGGAGCTGTCCAGCGCATTGCATTCAATGGAGCCGGCAATACAGCCGGCTCCATTGAAAGCAATGCGCTGCGGGCGAGCGGGATGAATTGTCGGGAAGGGGTTAAATATATAAGCCCTTCCCTGCAATTCATCCTGAAATGTGAAAAAATAAAAAAAAAATGTATACTCACCTTTCCGCTGCAGCCGGAGTTCTGCCGCGGCCGCGGCAGTTCTCCTGAACTGCTTCTGTATAGTATTCAGCAGCCGGGGGTTTAAAATCCCCGCCTGCTGAATGATCTGCCTCTAATTGGTCACAGCCTGACCAATCAGAGGCAGCCATTACTCACACGCCCATTCATGAATGGGTGAGTAATGGCTGCCTCTCATTGGCTCAGCGGGACCAATCAGATTGGTCCCTGCGCTGAGCCAATGAGAGGCAGCAGTCACTCACCCATTCATGAATTCATGAATGGGTGTGTGAGTAAAGGCTGCCTCTGATTGGTCAGGCTGTGACCAATTAGAGGCAGATCATTCAGCAGGCGGGGATTTTAAACCCCCAGCTGCTGAATACTACACAGAAGCAGTTCAGGAGAACTGCCGGCGGCCGCGGCAGAACTCCGGCTGCAGCAAAAAGGTGAGTATACATTTTTTTTTTATTTTTTCACATTTCAGGATGAATTGCAGGGAAGGGCTTATATATTTAACCCCTTCCCGACAATTCATCCCGCGCTCGCCGGCAGCCTATTGCTTTCAATGGAGCCGGCTGTATTGCCGACTCCATTGAATTCAATGGGCAAACATCGTTCTTCTCTGCCACAGCTGTTACAGCTGTGGCAGAGAAGAATGATTTGTCTACTATATGTTCTCAATGGGGTCGGCGCTGCTGCCGCCGTCCCCATTGAGCGCATATAGATAAGAGAACAGGAATCGCAGATCGCAGATAGGTGCGATCTGCGATTTCTGTCCTATAATTTATCGGACGAGCGCATAAAAAGCGCTCATGTGTCTGATACCATTGCAAAGCAATGGTTTTAAAAAATCGCCGGACGCATGCGCATGCGCAAATCGCGCGAAAAAACGCCCGTCTGACTAAGGCCTTATCCTGCATGATTAACGCTGTAAAAAGAAAAAAAAAACACAAAAAAACTATTGCAGAATTAATGCGTTTCTTTCCCTGTTATCATAATAAAATTGTGAATGGGGTAAAACCGCAATATCGCAGTCCTTGGACAAAAGTGATGCTGTTTCTGAAAAGTAAGTAAACACCTTATTTTCTAATCTCAGAAACCACTTTAACCCTTAACAAATATAGGAAACTTTTTTAAATGATATCAAAATGATTTTTATACTCGTCTATGACTGGCAACCCAGTTTATAGTGTTATAAAAATGTGAAATATTAATTTCTAAAAAATTTATAATATTGTGCTAATGCTGCTACGGAAAATCTCCATCTCGCAGCACTAACAATGCCGATCCCTTCACTCTCCGTATACTGCTCTTTGTGTTTTCACCTATCAATGCTGCTCTGTTGTTCTGTCTATGTGTGGTATCACTTGGGACCATGCTTGACCTTTTCTAACTTCTCACCATGCATCACTTCTCGGCAACCTTAAAAGATCTTTTAAAATATCAGGACTACATAGGTAACACATTTATTTATTCTGCCACCTTAGATCATGAAGCTAAGTGAAGTGAGAAATGATATAGTCATCAACGAGGGTACAACCGCTCAAATAAAGCTTCCCGATGTACAGTAAAGGTCTATAGATACCAGAAAGGTGTGATAAGTTGAAATATAAGCCAAAAAAAAATGAAAAAAGGACATTTTTTAAATCTATGAGGGAATAATGTATGGAAGAGAAACATTTTCTAGCTCCCTAAAAAGAACTCATTTCAGAAAAGCCTTAATTTATTTCAAAGTAACAAATAAAGATTAAAAATCAATATCTGGTAGAAGGAATTTGTCACTAGAGATTCCCCATTGAATGGGCTTTTCTACTATAGACATTTATGGCACGTTCACTTACTGGGAGAACCAGTATATAATTTGTATCTTGCATCTGTTATCTTTTTTTTCCCTCTGCAGGCTGTATCTTTAATTTTCAGTTCTCTCTGAACTGGTTGAAGAAGCCTCCTATTATGTGTCTTCTATACATTGCACATAGGTAAAACTGAAGATTCTACTCCCTAACTCTCTGTAGTACACACAGAGAGATAACACCATCATGGAGTACACTGTACAGTAGTTGTGATCAGTGTAGATATGATTTCAGTACTTATAAATCATTCACCAATTAGCTGCTGGTACATCTGTGTGAATCTCTACCTCCCTCCCCCCCCTTTTCTCTTCATAGACTTCTGTAGGCAGCATCGGTCATCATCTTACTCCACTTCCTATTCTCCATTTTGGTATCTCTGTTACATCACTTGACAAAAATGGTGGGTGGCAAATTAGAAGGAAGTGAGACTTATAATTCTAGGTAAGTAAAGTGAGTTGCACTTTTCTTAGCTAACACAATGGCTATCATAAAAGCACAAGTTGTTTGGATGTTCAGTGACCATTTTAGCCTAAAGAACTTAATAAAACAGCTGAGCAAGCCTCCCCAACAGTTCTTGCTGTTTCTATATCCTTGAATAAAAAACAATCTCCATCCAACCTGCAGAACAGGAGTCAAGAGACTCTTGTTCTTTTGCTAAGTGATGATTCGAGAAGTACTAGCCTAATCTATAAGATATTTATGGCACATACCGTTATTAAAGGAGTATTATGTACATTTTCAACTGATGACCTATCCTCTAGATCCCACCACTTGGGATCCTCTTCCATTAGCTGATCATCTGGCCTATTAATCAACTATAGAAGACCTATTTTCCCAATTGTTAGCCCATTTCAAGCTATAGTACATCCGATCAGCAAGTGAATAATCTAACATTCGTTTATCTCACCTTCTTTGCAGCCAAAAAAAATATTATTGGCTGCACACCTCCTCGTGTGAATCCTCACCAATGATTCTTTAAGTGGGATGATCACGTGATTGCTCTTTTTTCCTGCATACAGTTTGAATTGGCCTGTGTAAAGGTTGTCTTGTTGATCGGCACTTGTCTACAAGAGCAAATTGTGCCAGGGAAAATGACTCTTAGACTAGACTGTCTTAAAATGTGCCAGATTTATC